>NC_081413.1:264055372-264207872 GCF_030272615.1 Cryptomeria japonica
ATATTGTAATTATCTTTGTAAGCCGACATAAGGCATGATGAATTGTAAAGGGGTATATATGTCAGTTGATTAGACCATTTTGTAACATGTGTAGGATGTAAGGTTATGGAATGTAGTGGAGATGCAAAACATATGAGAGAGATCATGTATGTGAGGATATTTTTGTAAGAGGGTATTCGGGTAAGGGTTTAGGGTTTCAAACCGCAACAGACATAGCTTAACCGGAACTGTATTCAGGCATTAAAGATGCTATCTTTGCAGTTCAATCATTTCTTCATATTGTAGTCTGGATTTGTATGTAGTCAGTGAGGCTCCTTTTGTGATTGAGCAGTGTGCTCTAGGCTATAAGCCTTCTTGCAAGTGCAGGGCCCTATATTTGGTAATATCTCTTCATATGGCCAGTGGATTGATATTGTGGGTCACAAATCCCACTATGGTTTTTCCTCTTTGAGGTTTTACACATATAACTATGTGTGTTATGATATTCATTTGTGTGATTGGCTTATTGGTTACTTTACTTCTTTCAATTCTATATGGGTTGAATTTGAATTGGGTAAAAAACCCAATTACTTTGACATCAGATCATTCCAAGGGGTTGTCGAGGCATGCAATAGGATAGGCCAGGGGCCAAATTGAGTGATAGAGTTAGAAATCGTGTGCATGATGATCCCCTTGTTCCTCTTCCCACACCAGTTGTTCCTGCACCTGTTCATCATCGAGAAGTTGAATCTGCTCTTGGTTCATTGAGTGCCCTTTCGAGCAATTTGTTAGAGCAGTTGCACTACGTGAGGGTTTCCCCTAGCATAGCACATATATGCATGAGCTGCAGGGGTATATGTACAGGTCCCCAGAGTGATGTTTCCCATGGAGGAGATGGTGATCCTATCGATGTTGATGCGGCCCATGGTGGATATGATGATGTTGGGGAGGGTGTACATGATGATGTCATCTCTTCATATATTAATTTCCTGTGCACAGACGATGATCATCCTACAAAGGTACACATTTATTTATATAATTTACAGTGCAATATTGAATTCAATATATATACACATATGAACCATAGTGCGATTCAATTTTTATGAACAAAGGAGGGTTCATACCACATCATCGAGGGACCCCCATCATCTTACCTTGATACCTCAAGATGTCGGTGCTCCATTTATGGTAGGCACTTTCATCTAGATACATTGAAGTACATTTAAAATAAATAATTAAAACTTGAATTAAATAATGTGTATGATAAAAAAGTTTCAATTTTGTAGGGTATTTCGTGTAATACTAAGGTTGGCAGTTCTTTGCACCTCGGCCCATTGATCACTAAGGCTCAGCCTCATATACCCCTAGTATGTTTTTCATCCATTAATTTGAAGTGTTTATATGCTTACTAATTTATGTACAACTCTGATTCATGCCTTTTTTTTGGAATTGTAGGCTTCTGGGTTATCTGATGATGCATCACGTGTACGTCCTCACCCATCAATGACTTTGGCCACACATCAGACACCATATATATGTTTTTCTTCCATAAACTTGTAGTCTTTATATACTTCATAATTTATGTATATACAAGTTTGATTCATGCTTTATATATGTTGTTCAGGTTTACATCACTATCAGTCTTGGTATGGCTATGAGATTGAGCCAAATGCAACCATCGACATTGTCATTTGAGGTCATGATTAAAAAAATAAATTCTAATTTGTCTATTGTGTGCTTGTCTTTTATAGGGATTTTCAAAATTGATGTAATGTTTTTTTGTACAAAACTTGACTACAGCCACTTTTTTCGTTCATGAGAGTGGACCTCCTTGTACCACTGAGGGCACTATAGAGCATGGTCGTATGGTAATTTATTTTAAATGTTCATTATTTAATTACTTTATAAGTGAATTATGCCAAGTCATTCGAATTAAACACACATAACTTCTTCTCATGTTATCTTTTAATAATATATAGGAGGGTGCATGCACTGATATTGCAAACACAGGATGGTGCATCTCAGGAGCACATCCAACAAGATGATGCATCTCAGTCATCTTTGCATGGAGTGAAGAGGACTGCAGATCAAATGCACGAGAGCTCTTAGATTATATATGTTAGAACATGTTATGTTATTATATTATGGACTTTTTATGATGACACTTGTTATGTTATGAGGACTTGTTATTATGTCATTTCCTTGTTATGTTATTTGGACTAGGACTTATTAAGTCATTTCCTTGTTATTATGATATCAAGACTTGTTATGTGATTATATATCATTAGTTGTTATGTGATTTGGTGCACTCTAGTATGATTTTTTCGCACTTGTACAAGACATTTGTGTGTCGTGTTGTAATTCTAGTATCACACATGCATCCTAGGTAGAAAATAATCATAATAAAATTTTTAACACATGCACATAATAAGACATTCTAAAACTATTAAAGACGAAGATTATATGATATGCACATATTCTCCAATATCATACTCCATTCTAGAGGCTCACACATGCACATGATATGACATTATTAAAGATCAAAGATAAAACTACTAATTATAAAAAGATGTAATCTTAACTAGAAGCATAGGTTGATGAAAAATATAATAGTTATGAAATTTTATAGAAATAAAACTGGGTAAGTGCACCAAGATGGTGAACAAAAAAGTGGCCACATGCACAAAAAATAAAAAATTCATAATCCGTGCGTGTTCTGGAAATTCAAAAACGTGCTAGGCTTGGTAACACCAACCCTAGCCAAAAAAAATTAAAAAAATAGAAACTTGTGGATTATGCAGAACTGTAAATTTTGGCCTTAGTTCTGCATAACCCGTACGGGTTATGTAGAACTAGGAACCAAATAGGAAGTGGGGAGAGAGAGAGAGAGAGAGAGAGAGAGAGAGAGAGAGAGAGAGAGAGAGAAGGGGGAGAGGGGGTAAGAGAGAGAATAGGAGATAGGAAGAGAGGGAGAGATTAGGATAAGGAGAGGGGGAAGGAGAGAGAGAGGGGGACAGAGAGAGGAGATTGGGAGAGAGGTATTGATGATATAGTAGCTTTGGTCTGACTCCTTCTTGGCCGACAAAGTTAACCTAATTGTCTAAGTGGCCTTCGACTTTAGACAATTACATGAGTTGTCACTTATCAGCAAAATAATCATATGTGAACTTGTCTTGTGTGATTTAATTAACTTATATTAACTTATCAATTCATTATTGAATCGGTTTGTGTTTTGACCGATATGCAAGTAATTAATATAATACTTCTAAAGGAGCCGACTCTTGACTAAAGTCTGCCACCCTTTGAAAGGATGTATTGCTTTATGAAGGTAGCCGACCCTTGGAGTATATCTCATCAACCAATATAAATAAAACTCCATCCCGTCTCTTCTTGTATTGATGATTATTACATCAGATCATAGATACATAAAGTTAGATCAACATTACATATAGTCTGAGTTCATTCCATAGCAAACTGTAGACATCTGCAAGCAGACCGATTGATACCTGGGTGCGTTCAACATGGTATCAGAGCTACGATGGGCGGAAGTTTGGAGATCTTGTTGGTGTGACTATACAACGTAGTCACACAAAACAAAGCATCGGAAAGTGAGGTTAGGATTGGTGATATCTCTGAGGTCATCCATGGTTAAGTCGTAGGTAACCAGCATTTGGTTGAGCGCCTTCACGTAGCTGTCAACGACCTCCTCGAAAGTCATGGCAGAAGCTGGATACTACTCTTGGACTGGAAATGACAACGACCAATAGGCATGGGAATGCATTCAATGAAACAGTTGTAATCCAGATTTGAATGCGCGGCCGTATTATAGTTGAATAAAGGTGAGGCGGAGGAGCATGGGTGCGGACATAATTTGAATGGGCGGCCGCATTATAGTTAAATAAAGGTAAGGCGGAGGAGCATGGGTGCAGAAATAATTATGATTCCCGTGGAGAGGAAATTTAAGACAAAAAGATAGCATGTTGTGATTACATAAGCCGTAAGTTATAGACGACAATCATCTACACACAAACAGAACCGGAATCCTATTGAAAAGTGGCAGAGGTGAAAAACAATAAAATATGGTGATTGGTTTAACATAAAAGACGTCACGTAACATAGACATGGAAATTAATATGAAGGCACAATTGACTTGAAGTCATAATAGCCGATTCTATTATTGTGAAGTGCTTCGTCAAAGGTTGCGGATCATGTTAATAAACATACAGAGAAACTCATGAGCAAATCGACTTCTCCAGCAATGACTACAGAAGGTTTTGACTGCATATTAAAAGGAATGGATGACGTTAGTGAATCATGAACATGTGTTTGGAATAAACAATTGAGGTTGATATATAAATATGTTGTGGTAATGTTAAGAATAATTATCAGTAACAACAATCATCAAAAAGCAACCCCGATAAAGAATGAAATGTTGAAAAAAAAGTATTATGAACAATGATTGACTCCCATAAAAGTGATTGAAATAGCAATTTCAGTATAAGATATTTATATATATTAAGATACATACATTGAAACATGTCTGAATATATATACACTTTCGACATATACTGAAAATAAATGAGAAGCAATAATTCACTAGTCCTCCCGAGAATGTCCGTGATCATGTTATGGCTACAACCCGAGCATTGAGCAAGGGCAATTTAAAAAAAAGCATACAAAGTTATTGAAAGTCTTGATGCTTGGAAGCTTCTTTGAGAAAAGGATAATGTGCTAGATATGCTGAAGTTTAAAGTTTGTAAAGAAGCTCTAAGAACCTATTTATTCACCTATTCCTCATGTTGTGGTTCTCTAAGCTTAGATCAACTTACAACCATGTAGCACAAGTACATGGTATGGTGAGTAAGATGATGATTGCAGAAGAACTTCATTCAAGTTGGGACAAGCCTTGGCAGTACAGTTTACTGAGAAATTGTCGGTTCTCATTGATAGTAATGAGAGAGCTTTTGATGCTCGAATAGGAGGTGGATTAGAGAGACCTCTGGCTATTGTGGAATATATATACAGGTCATATACTCCCCCCAAAAAACTTAAACTCATTCAGGGACTTGGGTCATATCGTATCAATCATTTCAATTCATCTATGGTGAAGGTTCGTTGGGTTTGGTGACTTGAAAAGTGCTCAAATAGCAGCACTTGAAGAGATTCTGATTTAAAATGAGATAAGTATTCCATAATGTTCATGAATTGTCAGTGTGGCTATTAATTCATGCAATCATATTGGAATAGTGATTTGTGTGTGCTTCTAACATTGGTATTTCTCTTCGAGATAGTTTAGTTCTATAAACTATTATTAATAGTGGTGTTGGATCTAGCATTTTCATCCATATGTGGATTAGAACAAATGGTGAGAGTCTCTTGGAGCAAGATATCTTCCATGATTGGGACCATGTGAAAAGGGTATGCTTCTGTGATAGAGGGAGTAGCTAAGAGGATGTGCTTCGGTTGACATCCAAGGATCTTGGTTGATATTTGGTTCAAAGGTAGTGGACCATGTCGAGATGGTTTATCTAGTGATCTGTTAAAAGACTATGATTCATGGGATGGAGTCCCATGTATGTAGGTTGGAAGGCCTTATGTTGACTCCTAGTTCATGATATTCCTGGATAGATGGATACTTGGTGAGCTTGGAATACACCAAGAGTGATGCAAACTCCAGCCTTGTATTCCATGATAGGTCAAAGCATGTGGAGATCAAGTATCACTATGTTAGAGACTTCGAGGAAAGGAATACTATTTAGAGAGAGAGAGAGAGAGAGAGAGAGAGAGAGAGAGATTGGGAAAAGGAGAGGGGTAAAGGGAAGAGAGAGAGAGAGAGATTAGGAAAAGGAGAAGGGGAAAGGGAGAGAGGAGAGAGAGAGAGAGAGAGAGAGAGAGAGAGAGAGAGAGAGAGAGAGAGAATAGGAGATAGAAAGAGGGAGAGAATAGGATAAGGAGAGGGGGAGGGAGAGAGGGGGAGAGAGAGAGAGGGAGGGTGGAGATGGGGAGAATAGGAGAGAGAGAGATTGAGAGAGAGAGGGGGGAAGAAGGAGAGAGAGAGAGAGAGAGAGAGATTGGGAAAAGGAGAGAGAGAGAGAGAGAGAGAGAGAGAGAGAGACTGGGATAGGGAGAGAGAGTAGAAGAAGGAGGAGAGGGTGAGAGACATGAGGTAGAGAGAGAACGAGAAGGAGAAAAGGGTGAGAGACTCGACATAGATAGAAGTGTGAGGGGGAGAGAGATGAGATATAACTCAAGGATGATAATTAGGGCTCAGAATAGACATAGACAGTGATGGGGAAGGAAGATGAGAGAGAGAGGAAAAGAAGAGAGACATGCATGTATACAAACATATATACATATATCTATATAAATATATAACTATAGATATGCATATATACATACATAAACACATATTATATATGTATGTCTATACATATGTGTAGTAAATGCTAAGTTTACAAGCATACATTATTATGTCTTCATAACCCATACGGTTTTTGTGAAACACAAAATAATGGTTTTAGTGAACTATGAATAGTACTTTTTGTTTTTCAAAACCCGTGTGGGCTTTGGCTTGGTAAGAAAGTTGGAAAATGACCCCAAGGCTTGCAAGCCCATTTCCCCCCCATTTTTGTCCCTTTACACATTTTTTCATCTTGCAACATGATTTCTTGACTTTGTCATCATCGGATTTAATAATCAAGTGGGTATCTCTAAAATTACCACCATAATCTCACACATCTTCTCAGTTTTTTTACCATATAAATTTTTCTATTTTTTGACAACATTAGCATAGTAAAGTTTAATTTTTCTTTACCAGTGCCTTGACAGTCCTCACAAACATATATCTACCATTATTTTAATAACTTTTGATATACTTGACCAAATTCAAAATAAATTACATATTATTTTTCTACACTAGATTATATACACTTTTAAAAAAAGAAATTTGCATTTTTGATTATTTTGATGTGTTATGCCCAGCGCACGAACAACAGGTACCAAATTTTCAAGATGCGGTCACTTCAAAAAATCATTAAAAAAAAATACTCAACAGAAAATTACAAAAAAATACACACCTTATAGATCTCACTCTTACCTATCATCCTACCAAAGGGTTTTGAAAAATACTAAATCTAACTATATATTTTGTGCAGTGCACGAAAACAACTATGTTGTATTTTTTTGAAAAAATCAAGAACAATTTTTCTTGCGTGAGAGGTTTGACCCTCTTAATCTTATCCAATTTTAAAAAACTTTAGTAGTTTAGAAACTAGATTCAGAGCAATACAATTCTTATTCTTTTCTCAACTCCTATTTTTTAGTCCACAACCTTCAAATATCTCTTTGAAGTTCAGGTTTACCTATTTTCAGAAGAAAAACAAAAGTGGCCACTTATACCCCCCTTTTTGTTCACCATCTTGGTGCACTTACCCAATAAAATTCAATTGACTATGAGTGGAGAAAAAATTTAACCTAGAACAATGTGATAGGTAGTTTTAAATCTTGCATGTTCACATAAATCTCATCAATTTTGTATAATAAAATAATAGAACAAACAATGCAATATAAACTCTAAACTTAATAAAGAGATGAGAATTATAATTGATAATGTGATAGATAAGGAATACTCAACTATTTTAATAATTACTATCGACTTCTCCCTTTGGGTCTTTTGATATGTTATGACTAGTGTGATATTCTAGATCTAATATTGAAATGCTATACATATGGAAAATAAAACCTAAGAAAGATGTTTGTGATATTTGAGATGAATACATGTACATATAGTCTTGTCCACTTGATGTTGTTACATTCTTTAAATCTAATGATTTCAATAAAATTTAACATATGCTTAAATGTGTGTCAAAGACAAATGGGGTACTAAAAACATATTGGGAATTTATTATGAAAGAAAAATCATGACATGTTGTTGACATTAAGCCACATCTATTTTCTAATATACATATAAATTAAAGACACACATGACATATATGTAAATGCTTATGATAATGTTGTATCTATTGACGTGGATGTAATAAAAAATAATTGGTTCATTCTTCTTTTCAATCTAATTCATAATTACCAATGACTTTTGAACTTGTCATTAACACAAAATCTTAAATGCTAGATCTATATTGGTTTAGCATAAATAGTAATGGGAAGCAAATAGCCTTTAAAATTGACATTTTTGGGAGCAATAAAATTAGAATATGAAAAGATAGAATTAAGTTGTTGAATATTTCACTAAATGATGTAATTTTAAAAGAATATATATCCTAAATAATTGAATGGGTCATTTTTATAATTGAAATAATAATATTCAAAATGAGTACTATGGTGGGCTTATAACATAGACTTGTTATCATTCATTATTATGTACTTGTTTGTTCATGTAATTGACAAGATGAATTAATTTTATGAGAACTAGATTAGAGTAGGACATATACATACATATATTATTTATATTGAATGAAACATCAATTGACATGAAAAAATAACTATCAACATCAAAAACTATCATAATCAATAAGTGAACATAGGCCCAATGTACATAGTTTATTTATTTAACAAAAGTAGACGAATACAATGTTGTTTATGAAACCAAAATTATATCAATGCACTTGTGCATTGTTGCACATAAATAATTCATGTGCACGTATGTTCTTCTAGGGGTCATGCAAAAAAAAAAGAATGTTCAAATGTTATTAAAAATATATTTTTAAAAGTAAAGTTCAATTTACGCTACAAAAAGTTAAATGTATTTTATTCAGTCTAATATACTCACCAAGTTGTATCTATGTCATCCATGTCATCAAGTTGTACTTGACATCTCAATACCAAAATTTCATTTTACCTATGTATATAACAACAATATATATGTTAAAGGGACAAAGACAAAATTTATCATAATTAAATTGAATTCTAGGACCTCATCTTGTATTACCATATAACAACAATAAAAGAATTGCACTCACCTAGTATTACAACTTTGATTAGCCAAAAGTTGTAAAATGCACAAGTTCAGTGTCATCCATGTTACATAAATATGTACTTGACACTTGAACACCAAATTAATTAGCTAAATATGAGAATAAAGAAGGCATATATACATATAGAAAGTTAAATATAAAAATTTCACACAATTAACACAAACTTACATGCATAAAAGTGATTCAACCTAATGTACCATTTGCATCCTCCTCTCTCTTCTGCAATGCGTCTATGATTGCCTCATGCTCTTCCATTGAAAGTGTACATAATACCTTATTACCAGGTCTCCCTTTGTATCTTTCTAATTTGATGTTTGTTGCCACCACCAAATAAGAATAGTGTATAATCTTCTTTTCTGATTGATAGTCTTCATAAGTTGGTAAGTCATTACTTCTTGTTAGGTATTTGCGTAGCCATGTGCCAACTACCACAACGGACCCAACTGGATACTGAAAACCATCATCATCTACTTGATGGCATATCAAGTTTTTCTTAGGTTTTATACATCTAGCTAGCCAATACTCAGTATGCTCATCATTATCCTCAGGTGCAACAACAACATACACATGTCCTGGAAAAAAAAATTAAGTACATGTAGAAATAAAACCTGTTAGAATTTATAGTTCAAATTTAATCATAAATTATATGAAAATACATAAATAATATAGTTAAAGTTATAAACAAGAAATTGAATTAAATTACCAGGTTTTATGAGGTTTGAAACAAGATCATAATCTTGTGTCTCATTAGGTGTTAAGGATTTTTTTCCATTCTTCAACCCATTCCGTATTCTCGCATTCTTCCCATTCACCTACAACACAAAATTAATAAAAACATGCAAGCTCCCTAGTCCATATAGTCAAAGTGTTAGAATTAGAACATGCAAGCTCATCTAGAATGTCATCTAGATGATCCATTAATTGTATCACAATCATATCTTGGAAGGATATTCTCCTCTTCAACTAGCTAAAAGAAACATCTGATTGTAGATTTTTGACTTGATCTTGTGGATAAAGTTGTACTACACCAATCCACAATTGCAAGTTTGCATTTTTAAATTTATTTTTTTCCTCGAATTTGAGTTTCTCTTTGCAAAGGGATCTCTTAACACATGCACCAACACCATCATGTTCTCCTCTCTCATGTCCAACCTAAAAAAAACTCAACATGTGTTCAATATTAGTTTTCTTATGTATCCTACTCAACCTATAAAACATTCTAGCATTCTTGAATTGCCCTGCACAATTATCTGACCATATTGGATGATGTGTCATGTGAATTTCTCTCTCCCTCAAACTCTCATAAAAGTTCTTGAAGCAATACTGGACAAACTCTAATGAGTGTAATTTATTACACTCATATAGAAATGGTACTCTCTCAAAATTTTACGATCCTCTTTTGTACTATCAAATGCATGCCTATAGACAATATGAACAAAAATTGCTACTTGCACCAAATTGTAATATTGTGATTGGACCTCATCTTGTGGTGCAAGCGTGTAGTTCTCTGCAAAGTCAATGACCAAAAGCATACTACCAACAGGAAATGTATTCTTACATATTCGAAACTAGCCATCTAGCCATCTAACATTTTGAGAGTGTTTAACATATACAGGTACGATCTTACTCTTAAATTCATTCATAAATGCATGAACACTAACTTTTTCAGTAATTAGATCGCATCGTCTTCCAACCTTTCCATCCTTCAATGGATACTAAACAGTTTTAAATATTTTTACATCAACTAATTGTTGTCCGAAATCAATTGAAAGATTTTCATGCAAACATTCATCCAACAATGCAAGAGTGCCACATATATCACATACACCAGAAATACATGCATTGAAAAGAAAATATTTCTCATTAGGTGGGTTGCAAAACAAACTTGATATGAACTCCTTTATAGTTTCAGGTGGTATATTTATACCACATTCTTGCAACATTCCATTATTATGCATGGTAACACGTATATATCAAAATACATCATAATGGTAACGAAATTGAACATGAGTTTTGCAACAACATGTGACTCTTTCCTTGTTAATCCGAACATACCAAGGTTTACACTTTTCAAAAGACCTTTGACTAATGCTAATAGTTAACACCTTATCATCAGAAATTTTTTTATACAATTCAGTTTGACTCATGTCCAAAAGGTGTTTTGGATGTGGATCATGAATTTTTGACCCAATTCTTAATTTAAGAGAATCTCTAGCATTAGGTGATACTCTCGTATTATCATGCCAAAATTTTTTGATCAAAGTTTCGACTTCACCAGTAAGATTCATATCAAACCTTGGTAGTCTACCACTAAATTCCAAAAATTGTTTGTCGGATCACTTTCAAAGTTAACTCTTCTCTTTACAACTCTTGACAAAGTTTTACGATGAATATTAAGATATCCACTTATGTTAGTCATCATTATTTTATCAGAAGTTGTTTTGCTTACTAAAGTTGTTGTTATTGCTCATCGTGCCACATTCCTATCTTTAGAATGACTTTTCTTTCCGATTGTATTAAAGGCGCTAGCAATAGTCAACACAACTTGTTTTAAAGACTCATCCTTCTTCTTGGGTTTGACATAAAATCCTAACTTCTTCATCACTTTTCACATTTTAGTCATTTTAATTAGTTGTAACATTAATTGACATTGAAACCCAAATTTCTTACAATAAAAAAAATTGTCTAAACAATCTATTTGCATGTGTCCTAATCTGTCTCCATGAAACCAAGCCAGGAAGATTGTCTAGCACATCACTTATAATTTGAAAATATTCATTCATTTCATTATCATTCAAACATGTTTCTTTTGCAATTGGTATTTCCATGTCTACATCCACATTATTGATTTAAATTGCTGGTTGATTTTCAATTTCAATTTCGGTTTCAATTTCAGTTTTACTTTCATTTGGGGTTTGATTTTCAATTGGGGTTTGATTTAATGAGTAACCTACTTTTACTAAATCACCAATTTGTTCATGAGAATAAACATGGGGCTGTGAAGACATACCTGTATCCAATAATAGATTAGAAGATGCACCAAAATTTGGTTCTATTGTGTTTCCTTCTTCAACATTTATGGTGTCCTCGATGTTCTCGTCTTTTGAAACAATTGTTGAACTTGAAGCTCCAACACAATTCAATTGTTTAATTCTTGTTCTTTCTTTATCATTGACGTTTTGCCTCATTCTCTCTATTTCCTTCAATGTCTTCAACTGTTAGAACCTTCCTTTGCCTCTTTCTGTGTTGATTTGATCCCATGGCTGCACCAAATTTTGAATTTGAATGGATCTCCTTGTCAAATCCATAACAAGACAAGAAAAGAGAATTATTTAACAAAATATTCTCTCTGCATATCAAACATGTTGGATAATGATTGAATAATCATTCATTGATTGAAATTTGTCCTTGTGGGCCAGTTTTTTGCCCAACAGATCTTTTAAGAAACGAGTGCCTATTTTCAAATTGGCTACACGTTTCTAAAAAATGGGTGCATGTTTCGCTTTCAATGGTACAAAGTGAAATGGGCGCCCATTTCATAAAAGTTGGAGTGGGAAATAACCCTCTGCCTTGATTTTGGCTTTGGGTTAGGCTTGGTCGGACCAAGCCTATGCTTGGACCTTCAAAAAAATGGCTAAGGCAAAAGAATATCATATTTTTGCCTTGGCCTAATTTTTTGAGGGCCTTCCTGATCAAATTTTTCGATGAAACGAAAGCCCATTAGAGTTTTCAGTGTCTTGATTTCAAAAATGTAAATTTCATAGTGATAAGATTATTTTTACTATTTTTGAAAATGTACTTTATTGTCAATTAAAAATTAATTAAAAAAAAATATTGAATTAAAAATAAGCAAAAATATTCTCATCAATATTTGGTGTCTTAGGTATCGTTTCCCATAAGGATTTACAAAAAATCATTTATTTGCGTCAAAAAATGGTGGTCGTACATGTGTGGTATGGTCTTGAAACAAGCATTTTGAAAATGTGGTTTTTAAACATGCCTACTAAAAAGAAATTTCTACCATGTGAGTATTGAAATAAATTACATTTTTCAAAAGTAGACTCTGAGCATTACATTTTCTATTACTGATTTTTTTTTAGATTCAATCTCTAAGTGCCTCAAATTTTGACATCAATCAACAAAAAATTTAAAAAACAAAGAAAACACTTCTAATTTTTGCCCAAAAGTGGGACTCAACTTCTTGCAGCCACCCTTCTAGTGATATTTTCTAGAATTCTAATTTCTTCTTTGTGCTTAAGGAGGATTTGGTGTTTCACCTTCTTCGGTCGGTAAGCTCTTGGCTTTGGGTGTGGAAGGGGAATTCTTCTTTCCTCTCCTAAATTGTCTCTATTAGCATATTTACATTGTTCTTTACTTTCTATTTTCATTATCGATTTATCTATCAATCCATTTTGGTTGTTCATGGAGTGGAAACAACAAACTAGGGGTCTGACTATGGTAGATCTCTAAAACATAGCCCCAACATTTTTATCTCCATTCGCCTTGTGTGCAAGTTATCAAAGAAAGTCTGTGTGCTAGCTAGAGGTGTCAAGCATGATACTATTGTGAGCTTCTTCTTTCCTTTCATTCCTTGTTAGAACTGTTATATCATTTACTATCACATCATTAAGAATATAGGAGAATCTCAAAGTTTGGTCATTTTGTATTCTCTATGTGAGACTTTATACTCTATGCATACAAGATGTCAATGTGCTATATTGTCATCCATGACTCGCACATGCACCCTCAAGTAGAGAGAAAGAAAAGGTCACCAGAAGGTCTCTATGACTTGTTCTTTTGATTTTGGTACTTAAAATAGTTTTAGTGTTATATGTGCTTCTTTTATCCAATATTATTTGTTCATATGTTTGGATAGTTAGTTGTTTGTATCTTTGTGGCTCACCAGAGTGCCTATTTAGTGAGATACCAAAGGAAGCTTTGCTCCTTGAGGTTTTATCACTTTGAGTGTAGAAAATCCTATCCTCTACATTTTGGTAAACTCGATGTGAATTAATTTTGAGTGCCTTAAACTTTCAAATATCCTACATCTTTTATCCAGACTCTAAACTAAGTGGTAGCCCATTTGTTAACATGGTCATTGTAGTGTCATAAAATTGTGACCCTAGCAATTTACGACTGCATTAGGGTCCTCATGCATGTGAATACGAATCCTCTAGCCTGATCGAAGATCAGAGAGTGCTCGGCTTGTGAAAATTGCTTCTTCCTTGGCCTCTGCATCACTCTATCCATACTTTTCCCTGGAGACAGGGGTAGGATAGGGGCATAGTGCCCATGTCCCCACCCTATTTTGGGGCAGGACCTTTCTAGTACAAGCATTGTGGGTTGTGTAGTGAGCAGGAAATCTCCTCGATGTCGGCCCATGACGAAATTCAAATCCTTCAAACATGTATTTAAGGGGCATTCGTCCTCTCATTTGCATAAGTGAAAATTGTATAAGTTGAAGTTCAATAAGTTGGATGTGTTCAAGCGATAAAGTATTCTAGCATTGAGCATTATCAAGTCTCCCTTCAAGGCTAGGTGTTGCATTCAAGTCAAGGATTCAACCATTGAAGAGGAGATTGATTTCAACATACAAATTCACACAAACATTTCTATCAACATTGCTACTGCAACCTCCATTGAGGTGATTTACAATTCAATCTTTCATTTACATCTACTTGAAAATACTTTCTTTCATTACTTGGTTAATTCCAAAACTGGGGTTTGACCTAAAGGAAAACCCCCAATCCCAACACATTTCCCTCTCTTTTCTATGTGTAGGTTGCAAGTTCACAGCTATACTTTTGGATTCAGGCTTCATTTGTAGAGGCACAAAAACCCTTTTCATTTCGTGGATTTTTTGGAGGACCATGTACATTCCCACCATGGTCCAGACAACTTTTTGTCAAATTTGCAAGGCGACTTCGTATCAACATTTTACTGCCAAAGCCAAGTGCACGGCTTCATCCCATATTCAAATCTCAAGTTATAATCAGTTCTTTGTCACTTTTTCACTACATAATTCAATCAATTCCCATTTTAAATCAAACAAAAGGGATGAGGGGATCATCATAACATCCTTAATTCATCTAGAATTCAATCTATCATCTTTGTGTGGAGATTGGATCTAGTGAATTACCCCTCATCTCCTTAATGTAATGGTGAAAAGTTCTTCAAAGATAATCAATAGTGAAACTCTCATCTCTCTTTGAGGGAAAGGGTTAGTTTTCCTCTTGATCTATCACTCATCATTTTCTCACCATCATAGTCACTATCACTTTGATCTCTCCACCTAACTAGAGGATTAAAAATATTGACATATCCTTCACACCTCTAGATGCTCCTTATAGTGGGATGCCTACCCCGTTATACATCTTGACTAATGTAAAAAATCATATTGTTACAAGTGTGATGGTAAACCCTACATGTTGATTTGATGTCATTACGGAAGAGGATCTATTTATCAATGATTGGAATAGGGAAATATATGATGAGTGTCATGCCTTTGTCCACACACATGATGGGTTCTATATTCCTCCTCTGTGTAACGCCACTTTGACAGTCCTTGTGGGACCCAAAGCAATATCAATTACTTTCATTCTTATCCCTGAATCATACTTGTTCTAGGTTAAGCTGGGTATCCCCTGGATGATTTCCATGGAAGCAGACCCTTCAAGTATTCATAAATTTCTATAATTTACTTACAAGGGTATAGTGCACACCATCTAGGACACTATGTTTAAACAATTGATTTCCCATGGGGTTTTTCATTATATCAGTTTTGGCCTGCTACGAATGGGCCTATGCTTTCTCGTGGAGATCTATTATATAAAGCTTACTACAAATATAAGACAAGGGATTTTCTCTCTACATCATCTCAACCTATTATTTCTCTACCGCATTCATCATTGGGGAATAAGGATAGATTTGTTCTTCAAGGTAGACCTCCTCATCCACCTAGGACCACACAACCTCCAACTTTGTCTTTTGTTCCTATATTTGCACTCGGTATAGATAAGGGAAATACAACTATGCCACTATGATCTACAACCCATCCACCCTTCAAGCCTTTGATCCTTGTGAATATCCCTCATCCTTTCCAATATGGTAAGGGTAGGTTGTCACCTCGAGCTCTCTTGTCGCCTTTGGCTCCTACATCATAGCCCCTGAGGGTGCTTCTTATTCCTCCAACTACCATTAGAGAAAAATGGATAAAGGCTCCCATGACTATGTCTATGGGACTCATTTCAATTGTGCCTCCTATTTTATTTATTAGCCCTCCTTGTTTTCCAATTGTAGCTTAGGTAGCCTCTCCCATGGAGTACAATGTTGTTGAGCCTTCTTAGACTTTTATTCCTAGTATCCATCTACCTCAAAGCTAATGCACACATGAGCATAACAATCATCGATGAACAATGGTTGGAGAGCATGAGGATGCTCTAAATGTTGCAAGTGAATTGTTGTGTCTGATTTTACCTCTATTATTTTGAAGCCTACTCTCATTCATGTTGCTCCTATGATCCCCATGCTTTCTATAGCTTCTATGTTCCTCCTTCCCACTCCAAGGACCACTAATGAGCCTCACCCGAAAAGGGTACAAATTTTCATTGCTCCTTCCTTAGAGCCTCCCCTCATCACATCCTTGCTTGATGTTACTCTTTTTTTCTAGCCCATTGACATGTTCTATAGGCAAGTTGTTTCTTGTGTAACTTTGTCTACTTTGCTTGCTTTCAAAGTGCTTCTACATTAAATATTTCTTGGGGTACTCGATCCCACTATATTTCATCAAAGGCCTTCACCTCTACAAAAACCTAATCAAAAGTTTGAGCAAGGCCCCATGCCTAAGTTTTGCCATCAGAAGTCAACTTTAGTGCCTTCAGTTTTTGCTAGTTCACCTGTTTTGGTGTCTATTTCTTTATCTGTTTCTATTTGTTTTATTGAGGAAGTTCCACCTGTATATGGTGAAAATGGATAATAATAACAAGATTGAAAGGCTAAATGAATTCAACCACAAAACCCTAGGCTAACAATTAACAAAGATCCACCATAACATATGAAGATTACCTAAGACAATGCAAATCACATGAAATCACAAAGATTATACCATCACATGTCCAATAGGGTTTTGATCTCCATTCTTCCTATCTCCATTGATCTTGCTTGATATATTTGCTCTCAGATTTTATATGCACAAGAGCTCAACAAAGAACGGAATGTGGTTGCAAGTAGGATCGTAATGTAGTCAAAATGATCATTAGGGCATTAAATCATTAGAATGCTTGATTAGGATCAATCATTAGGGTTTGATTATGAAGGAAGCATCTTCTTATATAGAAGACACTATATGAAATGGAGGGATAAGATTGAGAGGTGTAAAAAGGAGGTCGGCTATGATTAGAGGGTAGGTAAAAGAAATAATAAAATAATGAAAGGGGTAGGTAGTGTATGAATTAAGAGATGAATGACATGTGTCATGGGTAGAAAAAGCTAATGAATTAATTAAATAAATAAAGATTTATTTAATTAATAGAAGAAGTAGGATAATTAAATAAATAAGATATTTATTTAATTTAGGAAAAGGATAATTTAAATAAATAAATGTATTTATTTAAATGAGAAATAAGGCTAGAAGAGGATAAATGAATTAATTAAATAAATAAGGATTTATTTAATTAATAGAAGAATTAGGCTTAGATAATTAAATAAATAAAATATTTATTTAATTAGACATGGCAATTTTAGGTGTCTACATTTTGCCCCTCTTTGAGACAATGCGGCTTGTCACGTTGTTTCAAAGAAGATAATATGAACTGATACAGAGTTGCCCCAGGATGGGAATGATATGCCCCCTCGAGAGATTGGATGAAAATGTCTGAAAAGACCACAAACAATCTCTCGATAAGAAAGAAAGGCTAGAATGGACCGACCGGATAAAGTGACAAAGTCATGGGATAACGAAGACTGACTCGGGAAACGAGGGCTAGGGCAGTCTATAAGATAGACCACGGGGGAAAACACATCCTCATTGTCATCTACACCTTCACGAGATCAAAGTGTAGAGTGAGAAAAGAGTAGGAGCAGTCAGCAGCGATGGCTTTCGTGCATAGATTCGACCGTGTTCGCCGATTTCAGAGGCCAGCAGAGGCAGGAGAGCCGGTAAGTACCACCAAACCTCCTTGTACTTTGACACATTCAATTTTGTCATTAATGCATGTCGAATAGAGCAATAAATGAACTTAGAAGTAGGGTTAAAAAATGTCAAAAACCGTTGAAACGCGTCTATGTCGGGTAACCACGTCTGTGCAGTATACAGGCGCGTCTGTGTTCAAAATTGCAAGAAAATTTCACAGTCCAGCAAACAAAAGAAATCAGTTTCTGAATACTTGAGCTTCCTAGGTTGTTTCTTCAAGTTTCATCTAGCATTCAACCTGTCTTTGGGTCTCACATAGTCCATCATTGCTTCACATCTCATTTTACATTCATACTTGTCTAAACTTGAGTCAAAAGGTCACTTGCTTGTCCTCATCATACTTTGTCAACACACTACATACAACAACACTTTGCTAAGTGGTCCCTCATCAAGGTTTCTTACCTTTGGGTCTCATTTGGTCTTACTTAGAGTCAAGGTCAGCTTACCTCATCAAGAGAAACTATCCTCTCTTTGGAAGTCACACCTTCTCTACTACATACATACTTGGTCTTACACTTTGGACAATTGCAAGCACACCTTAGATTCATTTACACTCCATACAACTCTTGGTCTTCCATACTTTTTACATTTTCATCTAGTCTCACACATCTTGGTCAATACCTAGTTCATGGTTGAAACCCGTCTTCAAAAATCTAGGAGAGAAACTAAAGAGGCTCAAGAGTCCGCAAACATGAGTTCTTATGAGTATGAGAATGATATCTTTTTCAACACTGATCACACTACATTACCTGACATGGATGTCTATAGAAACATTCCAAATGTGGAGAACACAGACACTACAAACAACAATGCTACACACAATGACAATATAGATAATTTTTCAATACATTCAGCAAATGTGGAAGAATCCATTATGAATCCCCATTTCAATCGATTGGTTGAGGAAATAATGAGGAGAGATAGACAATACTTCTTACACATAATGGCACAAAGTGGAACCAAGATACCTCATGATTTTGACATGTCTCAAATAATGGAACATAGACCTTTGCAACAACGTCACTCCAATATGGATCAAAGGAGACCTAATAGTGGAGGAAATAGAGGAACACATATGGTACCTGAATCACCATCAGCTTTGCTTCAAAAACCAGAGGTCCCACATAAACATGGTCAAGTATATGATACTCACCTTCGCAGACCATTATGGAGGTCTTACGCAAACAGATATGCTCAATCACATACTCAAGCTATGGATCAACCAAAGCAATTGGATATTCAAAGGCATGCTCAAAATTTGGACACAAGGAAACCCCGTGTCAAATTTGGGGGCAACACATTAGAACAAGACATACCTTTAGAGTATGACATACATGCACAAAATAAATATGGTGTTCCTCAACATGAATCTATACCAAGTGCTCCATATATGCCACATCACTATAGACCTCCTCCATATGAACATGTGTATGATCAATATCATCCATATATGCAACATGCTCCTCCTCCAATTGGTGCCTCAAACATGGGGTATGGTCCAAGAAGTCGATCTCCACCTAAGAGCAATTTGGAGCAACAAATAAGGGACTTACAAAAGAAAATGGAGGACATAAATACACCAAAGCCAACATACACAATGAGAGATCTATGTCCCTATCCATCCAACAAGAACATTCCAATGCCTCCATTTCCTACACATTTTGTGACGCCTAAATTTGATAAGTATAGAGGAAAAAGGGATCCTAAGGCACACATAAGACAGTTTTTCACAGCTTGCATTGAAGTAGCTTCAGAAGAGACATATTTGATGAGATTATTCCCACAAAGCTTAGGTGATCAAGCTATGGAATGGTCCCACTGGGCGTGCCAAAATGTATATGATGAAAATGGATAATAATAACAAGATTGAAAGGCTAAATGAATTCAACCACAAAACCCTAGCCTAACAATTAACAAAGATCCACCATAACATATGAAGATTACATAAGATGATGCAAATCACATGAAATCACAAAGATTATACCATCACATGTCCAATAGGGTTTTGATCTCCATTCTTCCTATCTCCATTGATCTTGCTTGATATATTTGCTCTCAGATTTTATATGCACAAGAGCTCAACAAAGAACGGAATGTGGTTGCAAGTAGGATCGTAATGTAGTCAAAATGATCATTAGGGCATTAAATCATTAGAATGCTTGATTAGGATCAATCATTAGGGTTTGATTATGAAGGAGGATTCTCAGGGTTTTTGTTCTTGATGGTAATAGTAGAGATATGACTGTCCATCGAGATATGATTGATAGTTGAATCATAGTTGTAAGGTGCTCTAGTATAGTTGGCTTGATCATCTATGACTTTAGCTTTTCCCTTGTCGTCCTTTGGGAATGGTTCCTTAAACATCTCATGTTCTTGATTGGATGAGTGTCCCTCAATCTTAATGTCACCTCTATCAATGAGATCTTGCACAATATTCTTCAGTCGATGACAATTACCTGTTTTATGACCCTTGCTTTTATGAAATTCACAATACTCATCATCATTCCACCAATTTGGTTTAACCTTTGGTTCATATGGAGGAAAATATTGAATTGTGATTACCTTGTTTGCCACCAGCTTTTTGAAGACTGACTCAAGTGGTTCTCCCAATGGAGTGTACTTCCTTCGTGATCTAGAAGTTGTTTGAGTATTCACTTGATTGTTTGTAGAACTTGATCCTGAAAAGATGAATTTGGGTTGCACCGTGTTGGCATCAACAACACCATCATTGACTGTGTTCTTGTTTTTATTCCAAAATCTTGGCTTGTCTTTTCCTTTAAAGTCATCTTTGTTTTCCTTGAATATATTAATGACTCCTTGTTCAATTAGAACCTTTTCTGTTGCTAAGCCCTTTTCAATGACATCCTTGAAGGTGGACAAACAAGCTTTTCTTAGATCATAACCAATGTCTTTGTTAACATTCTGGGTGAACATTTCTACCATTTGTTTTTGTGGAATTTCACAAGAGCATCTGTTGGCTAGATTTCTCCATCTTTGTAAAAATGATGCAAAAGATTCTCCCTCTTTTTGCTTGGTGTTGCACAAAGTAGTGACTGATATGTCTGTCTCTATGTTGTAGGAGAAATGTTGAATAAATGCCTCTACTAAGTCACCCCATGACTTAATACCAGGGGGGAGTTGGGAAAACCATTCCATAGCTTGATCACCTAAGCTTTGTGGGAATAATCTCATCAAATATGTCTCTTCTAAAGCTACTTCAATGCAAGCTGTGAAAAACTGTCTTATGTGTGCCTTTGGATCCCCTTTTCCTCTATACATATCAAATTTAGGCGTCACAAAATGTGTAGGAAATGGAGGCATTGGAATGTTCTTGTCGAATGGATAGGGACATATATCTCTCATTGTGTATGTTGGCTTTGGTGTATTTATGTCCTCCATTTTCTTTTGTGAGTCCCTTATTTGTTGCTCCAAATTGCTCTTAGGTGGAGATCGACTTCTTGGACCATACCCCATGTTTGAGGCACCAATTGGAGGAGGAGCATGTTGCATATATGGATGATATTGATCATACACATGTTCATATGGAGGAGGTCTATAGTGATGTGGCATATATGGAGCACTTGGTATAGATTCATGTTGAGGAACACCATATTTATTTTGTGCATGTATGTCATACTCTACAGGTATGTCTTGTTCTAATGTGTTGCCCCCAAATTTGACACGGGGTTTCCTTGTGTCCAAATTTTGAGCATGCATTTAAATATCCAATTGCTTTGGTTGATCTGTAGCTTGAGTATGTGATTGAGCATATCTGTCTATGTAAGACCTCCATAATGGTCTGTGAAGGTGAGTATCATATACTTGACCATGTGTATGTGGGACCTCTGGTTTTTGAAGCAAAGCTGATGGTGATTCAGGTACCATATGTGGTCCTCTATTTCCTCCACTATTAGGTCTCCTTTGATCCATATTGGAGTGAGGTTGTTGCAAAGGTCTATGTTCCATTATTTGAGACATGTCAAAATCATGAGGTATCTTGGTTCCACTTTGTGCCATCATGTGTAAGAAGTATTGTCTATCTCTCCTCATTATTTCCTCAACCAATCGATTGAAATGGGGATTCATAATGGATTCTTCCACATCTGCTGAATGTATTGAAAAATTGTCTATATTGTCATTGTGTGTAGCATTGTTGTTTGTAGTGTCCACGTTCTCCACATTTGGAATGTTTCTATAGACATCCATGTCAGGTAATGTAGTGTGATCAGTGTTGAAAAAGATATCATTCTCATACTCATAAGAACTCATGTTTGCGGACTCTTGAGCCTCTTTAGTTTCTCTCCTAGATTTTTGAAGACGGGTTTCAACCATGAACTAGGTATTGACCAAGATGTGTGAGACTAGATGAAAATGTAAAAAGTATGGAAGACCAAGAGTTGTATGGAGTGTAAATGAATCTGAGGTGTGCTTGCAATTGTCCAAAGTGTAAGACCAAGTATGTATGTAGTAGAGTAGGTGTGACTTCCAAAGAGAGGATAGTTTCTCTTGATGAGGTAAGCTGACCTTGACTCTAAGTAAGACCAAATGAGACCCAAAGGTAAGAAACCTTGATGAGGGACCACTTAGCAAAGTGTTGTTGTATGTAGTGTGTTGACAAAGTATGATGAGGACAAGCAAGTGACCTTTTGACTCAAGTTTAGACAAGTATGAATGCAAAATGAGATGTGAAGCAATGATGGACTATGTGAGACCCAAACACAGGTTGAATGCTAGATGAAACCTGAAGAAACAACCTAGGAAGCTCAAGTATTCCGAAACTGATTTCTTTTGTTTGCTGGACTGTGAAATTTTCTTGCAATTTTGAACACAGACGCTGTTATAAACACAGATGCGGTTACCCGACACAGACGTGTTTCTATTCAACACAGACACTGTTATAAACACAGACGCTATTCTACCCTTCATAGACACGTTTATATGACTCAGACGCGGTTAAAACAGACACAGATGCATTTCTGTAAAATTTGTGCAATTTTTTCCAATCTGTGAAGTCGTTTTGTTGTGACCAAATCTGACTGTTTGATTGTTTTTCGTGACAAGAGGACACAATGTTTGCAAGTGTTTAGACTCCAAAATGACTCCAAAAAAAGTGTGTTGTTTGATGTAAAAATGTTTTGCATACACTTGAAGACACAAAAGACACAATGTTTTGTTGTTTGGTCTTGAATGTTTTGAATGTTTAACATAAGTCTAGCACAATTCTTATGGTTGGCCAAGACAATAGTTGTTGATCCCACATGAGGTTTTACCCCCGAGGCTATGCTATTCAGAGCGGATACTTAGATGCTTGACCTCACTGGCTCCACCCTTGGCACTCACTTCTCGGGTCAGCCAAGCATCAGTCCCAATGAAAACTCCCCATGACAAACTTTGTATCTCTACTAAGAACCGTATGTGTGTGGGCCGCTACCAGAGATCCAACCTCCTACCCCAACAACTAGAAGGATTTGGGCCTCTAAAACAAAATGGTGCTAGTAAGGGCATCCGCTTGTGTGGCCATACATGCGGCACTTTTAGCTTTGTAAATATAGAAGGCTCCTAGCCGGTAGGGGTTACGCCCTACAACTGATCAAATAAATTTGATCAAACGGGTTTATGGGGAGACATAGTGTCGGTATGAACTAATCAGCACACGTTATTCATAGTTTTCACCATGAATACATTTGATTATAGTGGTTCGGATGAGGTGGGTTTTCCTCGCTACCACTTGGGTCGTTCTCTTCTCACTAGTAGTCCTAATGACCACACGGGAAGACAGGCCCTCTAAAGATTAAACAAAAAGAGCCTATTGCTCAAGACACAAAAGACAATGATTCAATTTTAGTGCACCAATGGAAGTGTTTGCTAGTCTATGAAAACAAGGCACACAATAAAAATCAAAAACTCTTGCCAAGGACCTGTAACAAAGAGTTGTTAGTAGTTTGGGTTGTTTGAAATAATCACCCCTTCCTGCAAACACACAGGTTAGATAAATTTTAAAACCCAAAAGACTTTGTGAAAATAGGGGCCTTCAACCAAACGATTTAGCTTCCAAGGCAAGATGCACCAATTGTGTTAGCTAGATCTGAAAATGTTAGTCCAAAAATAAACCAGATCTGAAACATTAAATGCAAAATCCAAAAACTGAATCAATAAAATTTCTAAAATTTTGAAACAGGCAATACACAGACGCGATTACCGCCTACGCAGACATGACTCCGCAACAAAAATGCGGTTCTGTGAGACACAGACACGATTTTAAAACCACATACACGCTTTTTGTACGCAGACGCGGGTGAAAATGACATAGACGTATTTCAGTAACACAGACGCGCCTCCCTGGAACCTGCAAAATGAAATATGACCAAAACACAGACGTGGATCCAGCTGTCTCAGACGCGCCAGAAAATAAAAAACGCGATCCGAAAGTGCGCAGACGCGAAAATACCAAAAATGCTGCCGAAAATGTTCGATCTGCAACTTCAAAAACACAAGACCTACAACAAGGGGTCAAATGCAAAGGGACAAGGGTCCCACCAGGCATGCCAAAATGTATATGGTGAAAATGGATAATAATAACAAGATTGAAAGGCTAAATGAATTCAACCACAAAACCCTAGGCTAACAATTAACAAAGATCCACCATAACATATGAAGATTACCTAAGACAATGCAAATCACATGAAATCACAAAGATTATACCATCACATGTCCAATAGGGTTTTGATCTCCATTCTTCCTATCTCCATTGATCTTGCTTGATATATTTGCTCTCAGATTTTATATGCACAAGAGCTCAACAAAGAATAGAATGTGGTTGCAAGTAGGATCGTAATGTAGTCAAAATGATCATTAGGGCATTAAATCATTAGAATGCTTGATTAGGATCAATCATTAGGGTTTGATTATGAAGGAAGCATCTCCTTATATAGAAGACACTATATGAAATGGAGGGATAAGTTTGAGAGGTGTAAAAAGGAGGTCGGCTATGATTAGAGGGTAGGTAAAAGAAATAATAAAAAAATGAAAGGGGTAGGTAGTGTATGAATTAAGAGATGAATGACATGTGTCTTGGGTAGAAAAAGCTAATGAATTAATTAAATAAATAAAGATTTATTTAATTAATAAAAGAAGTAGGATAATTAAATAAATAAGATATTTATTTAATTTAGGAAAAGGATAATTTAAATAAATAAATGTATTTATTTAAATGAGAAATAAGGCTAGAAGAGGATAAATGAATTAATTAAATAAATAAGGATTTATTTAATTAATAGAAGAATTAGGCTTAGATAATTAAATAAATAAAATATTTATTTAATTAGACATGACAATTTTAGGTGTCTACAGCACCTTCTCCAAAGTTTATCTCCATCTCTCTTTTGAAGGTTGGTGGTACAACTCCTATTTTTCTACCTCGGGTCAAGTCACCTACCTCTTTTATTGAGGGGCATTTGTTTAACTATTTAGATAATAATCTGGTGTTGTCTATAATCTTTACACAATCATTGACCCTTGCCACTTAAGAGCTTTTAGATGAGAATGTAGAAGCTACATATTCCTTGGCTCTTACTACTGGTGTTGCACCTAGTGTTGCCCTCGTTGTTGTCCCTCTTCGAGCTCATTCCTTTTCACTATGTGATCAGGATTGGGAGGATGATGACCTATTGGTAGAAAACCCATAGGACAATGTCTTATTTTCTTTATCTTTTAGATTAGGATGTGCCTATCCATGTTCCCTCATTCTTTCTTTATATGTATGTTCCCGCTCGAAGGATCCAAGTTACTTTGTTGGCACTTGGAAACAAGAGTTTGACTATCTTTATGTGTTTGTTCTCACTTGGAAGACCCAAGTTTGTTTGTTGGTTCTTGGAAATAGGGGATTACCTGTTATAACCTTATTTATTCAATTTGTCATATCTTGATTTTCAATATTGGGGATTATGTAGAGGGCCATTTAGACTCTCTTCCATATTAACTCGAATTTCTCTTTTATCTTTATTTTCATCTTCCTTGTTCATATAATTTGTAAAGTTTGGCACCATGATGAAATACTCATATGCAGCTATATACATTGTCTCATCTCACTACTATGGATTTTGACACTGAATCAACAGATCTCCATGTGTCTTTGAATTTTTGTTGTTGTTGTGGATCTTGTATCATTCGTTGAACAAGACATTTCATAGAAACATCTTGTTATTTTAACATCACACAACATCTCTTCTCATTAGAATGGTATGTGTTCCACGCATACCATTCTAAGGAGGAGCTTTCATATCTCTGCAATTCTGCATCTCAATTATGCATTTACATCATGACTTTCTATCTTATGATCTCTTTTTACCTTTTGCCTTTGTGGGGGTCAACCACTTGATCTGTATTTGTATTGCCTTTGTCGGGGCCAATACACTTGATCTTTTTCCTTTTATGGGGGCCAAACCATTATCTATCTACAATTGCCCTATTGTATAGCTATTTAGCATAACACAACTTTCTACACATACCGATAAAATATTTTTTTATTTTTTATTATCTAAGTGATCATAACCTTATCATATAGCTATCCAACATAATACAACTTACTACCCATACTGGCAAAATCTTGTTATCTCAGTGTTTGATCATATATCATTTTATTGTAATTTTTGTTTTTTCATCTAACATGTTTGTCTACAACTAACATGTTTTTGATGAATCAGCTTGGCAACATCATATGAAGGTTCATGTCTCTTCCTTGGGAGAAACTCTGAATGATTAGAGTATTCTACTTTAGCTCACATCTTGTATACTTGTAATATGCTCGCTAAAGTTGGGGCAAAATGTATGTTGTAAATTGCACCCCATGCAATTTCACGCTACATAGGCACCTCCACTTTTTGCTGAATGGAGACCTTCTTCATCTTTTTTTCCCCTTGTCTATGTAGCTTTCCTCGTCATCCACTATTTTGGCCTTTCCCCTCAACCTCTTTGACTATCTAACTCATGGACTCTAGTGCACCACAAAAATGTCTACGCACCATGCTATCATTCCACAAGTCTACAATATGCAGTTGGTTGTTTGATCATTACACCTACATCTGGAAGAACTTATAACACCGCCATCAATGACCATCCATATAGATTTTTCTTTTGGTATGTATATCCTCCCTCTTTTTCTTCATCTAATCTCTTTATCAACTCATTTTCACATTCTCTAGCTACAAAATTGTTCTCATTTCTATCTCTCACTCCATTGCATATTTCTAGTGATATTTTCCAGCATTCTAGTTTCTTATTTGTGCTTAAGGAGGATTTGGTGCTTCATCTTCTTCACTTAGCAAGCTCTTGGCTTTGATTTTGCAAGAGGAGTTATTCTTTCCTCTCCTTTATTATCTTTATTAGCATATTTACATTGTTCTTTAATTTCTATTTCCATTATCAGTTTATCTATCAATCTACCTTGTTTGTCCATGTAGGTGGAAACACCAAAGTGGGGGTTTGATTATGGAAGACCTCTAAAATATAGACCCAACATTTTTGTCTTCATTCGTTGTTTCTACAAGTTATCAAGGAAAGTTTGTGAGCTAGCTAGAGACTTCAAGTGTGGGACTGTTGTCAGATTCTTTTTTCCTTTCATTCCTTGTTAGTGCTTTTATTTCATTTACTATCACATCATTAAGAATATAGGAGAATCCCAGAGTTTGGTCATTTTGTATTCTTTATGTGAGACTTTGTACTCTATCTGTATAAGGTGTCAGCGCATTGCGCTATCCTCTACAATAAGGAATGAAACTATCATCGGGTCATTTTCTATTCTTTGTGTGAGGGTCTCTTTGACCTATTCTTTTAGGTTTGGTATTTAAAATAGTTTTAGTGTTATATGTGATTCTTCTATGGAGTAATTTTGGTTCATAGGTTTGGATAGTTAGTTGTTTTTATCTTCCTGACTCACTAAAGCACCATTTTAGTGAGGTAGTAAAGGAAGGCTTTCTCCTTTAGGTTTCATTACTTTGAGGGTAGCAAATCCCCTTCTCTATAGAGTCTAACAAGAAGCCTAGTATGATGCTAAAACTTGAAATATCTAAACCTTAAGACATATTTTTGTGTTCATTCCTAATTGAGGTCCTTAAGAAATATGGCCAAAGCTAGATTTCTCAAAATGTTGAAAAAATACATGACCACCCCCTCATGTTTGATTCTTGTTAATGGGTGTTCTTGTGGCTACTTCTCTTATGGTCATGGCTTGAGACAAAGGTGATCCTCTATCCTCTTATCTCTTCATAATTGTTACTAAAGTATTGGGAAGAAATATTCTAAAGTACCTTGATCTAAATTTGTTAAAGGGGGTTGAAGTTATGTTGAACTCTTTGCCTCTTTCTTCCCATCAACAATTTGTTGATGATACTATCATATTTGGAGAGGCCTCCATTTTGGAAGATAAGCATTGGAAGTAAATTTTGAATGATTATGCCAAGGTTTCTAGTCAACATATAAACTATAGAAGAGTAAGATTTTCTTCTTTCATCTACTAATTTACTAGCCTCTTATTTGGGTGTTCCTCTTATCTCTAAGAGTCCTAGAAGTAAAAAAATGAACTACGTTATTGAAATGATTCAAAATAAATTTGCAAGTTGGAAAGGAAAACGTTTAAGTCAAGTTCGGAAGATGAAAATCTATATGGCTTCCTTAGAGAATATTTTGGTTTACTACCTATCTCTTTTTAAAATCTCAACCAACCTAGCTAGTAAAATTGAACAATTTTAGAGAAATTCTTATGAACTAGGATGGAAGAAAGACAAATAATTGCTTTGGTTATCTAGGAAAAGGTTTGTAGGCAATAGAAACAAGATAGCCTTGAGATAAGACAAATAAAAATCTTAAATAAAGCTCTGTTGGAAAAAATTGGATGGTAGATTGTTGGAGTTAAGTACTGGGTTCAAATCATTAAAAGTTTAATATGGTAATGGTCACCCTAATTAGTTTATTTATGATCTTAATCTCTGTAAAGGTTTTGTAGAATGAAACAATTTGTTAAAAATTAAAAATGCCATTAAGCAAAGAGGGAGGATGGTAGTGGGGAATGGAAAACATACTATGTTTTGGGAGGATGTGTGGAAAAAGGATGTTTCTCTATCCTCAGTTAATGGTCTACTCACAATTAAAGAGTCCCTTTTTGAATGTAATGGTAAATTCATTTATAATTATGTTGACCAGCAAGGGGCTCAGCCAACCTAGAAATACTTCAAAAGATGGCTAAATGGCAATAGATACCAAGATGGTAGGAGTCAGAATATATGGGAGAACAAATTGTTTATCCTCCATCAGCAACTTGGAGACTATAAATTCCTTTCCAAAGGCAAAAAGGATGAGAGAATTTGGAAATCTATCTCATCTAGATTGTTTTATATTAAATCAAGCCCTATATAGTGATGGAGAATCCCCCTCAACACTCCTTTAATTGGAATCAAGTTTGGATCCCTAAACTTATTCCCAAAATTAACTACTTCTGGTGGATTGGTGCTCAGCGCAATATCCTTAATATTGATAATCTTAATACGAGGGGGTTCATGTTTATAAATTTAGATTCTTCTTTCATTATAAGGCCTCTAAAAGTATTGAACATATCCTATTTCACTAACCTAATGCATGTGAAATCTAGTTTGTTGTTTTATCTAACCTTTCAATTTTTCGGGTCCTTCCAGGTAATATGAAACATTTTATGGATAAATAGAGCTTTTCCATATCCTCCCATCCTATTGCCAAAGACCTTTGGAGACAAATTCCTCATTTTGTTTGCTAGAGGTTGTGGAAAGAAAAAAATAGTCTTATATTCAAAGAACAATCCAAGATGAGTACAAAACTATTTATGATAATAAAACAACGAATCAAGGAAAATATTTATGTTTCTTCCTCTAGCTATACTAAATCCTTATCATATTATATAGAGATGAGGATGAAACAAGTTTGGGGGTTAGATAAGGACCTAAAATAGATAAACTAATCAAAGATTTTTCTAAGGAAGTTGAGAAAATGACACCCTCTAAAGGAAGGCTAGGTTAAATGCAACTTCGATGGGTGCTCTAAAGACAACCTAAGCAAATCTGGAGTAGGGGGGTAATAAGGGAAAATCATGGAAGACTTATTAAATGTTATGAAAATAAATTAAAAATGGGATCAAACAACAAGTCTCAAGCCATGGCTTCTTAATGGGGGTTAAAAGGACTAAAGAAGCTGAAATTCCAAAGAATTATAGTTGAATATGATTCAAATTAATCATTAATATCCTCAATGGGGAGGTATAAGGCCCATGGGAAAGCATAATCTTAATGGAGGAAAGTAAGACTATGCTCAGGAGCATTCTTCAATCCAAAGTTCTTTATGTCTACAAGGAAATCAACAAGATAGTAGACAAAATGTCAAATTTAGCTCTAGCTTATAATCATTGTAGAAATTTGAATCTCAATTGATACTCCATTAAATCAAATAAAATTTTATTCAATGATAGGTGGTGATATAGACAAGTTTCAAATTCAAATTAAGAAAGATTTTATGAATAGGATGGCTTTCCAAAAGAATAACTTAATAATGATGATTTGGCTCTCCATTGTGCTTGGGAGTCTTTTCAGCACAAGTGGCAAGGTCACGTCATCGAAAGAAACTTGTTTATTTTTCCAAAAAAGAAATCCATTTAATGAATCTAATACCAAGTAGATTTTCTACAATGATGGGGTGTGTAAAGGCTATATTTGGAAAGACGGTCTTTTAATTTTTAGTCAATTCACATGTCTAAATTGTGAGCCTAGTAGTGATATTATCACCTTTAATCATTTGAATTGTAGCTATTTCTTTGGCACCTTTCTCTATCATTCACACTTCAAAATATTATCTACCTCTACTCAAACATATTCGGTTAATCAAGTTTTATAGTGATGTTAAAAAATATGGGAAAGATAAAATGGGTGGCACTATGAAGTGTTTAGAGTCGATGAAATGTGATGACCTGAAGCAAGTTAATGATTTTTGTACCCTATTCAAAGAGGTCAATCTAATTCCAATTCTTTATGCCATGCAAGGATCTACACCCTTTCTACCAAATTCAACAATTCTTAGAAAAGGGGTGAGGTTACTATCGATAGCATCAAATTTAAGGCAACCCAACAACTGATTGTAGATATGATGGATATCAAATGTGAAGGTTTGAATGTGTCCAAGAAAAGATTCAATCACTACAAGTTGTTCATCAAGTATTTCTTTGAGAATGAAGAAAAGCCAATTTGCTTGCAAAATGTGTATGGTGGGTTGGCTCTTCCCACTATGCCTTAGTTAGCTACCATGAGATGAAATAATTTACCCTAGAATGAAAATACACCATTTTTCATGGTTATCATTTTTCAATTCTTAATCACATTAGGCATAAGGAGAATATAAGAATACTATTTTTCCTCTTCTCATCTCTATGCATCAACATTGATCGTAAAGTTTCTTCTCCCCCTTTGCATCAAGGCCACATATTTTGTTTGTATAGCTATGTGTCTAGCCTAACCCCATAGAGCAATATGTTTTTAACCCAAAATGAGAACCCTAATAACCCTTACCAGATCTGTTAAAATTGATGTCATTGAGAGAAAACTCCATAGCCCTAAAAAACACAATAACTCTAGCAAGAAAAAAGAAAAACTCATGAGAAACCTAGTAAGGATGTTGAGGAAGTTGAACTCCTAAAACCAACTGCTAAAAAACATAAGTCCTTTGGTTCAAAATTAGGGCATTCTAAAGGTAGAAAGTTAGATTATAAGTTTACCAAAATAAAAAGTATTACTATTAACCTTTATGACCTTTCTCTGGATAATAAAGTTGAGGATTTCAAACAAGGGATGACAAAGTAAGATACAAGCCTAGGTGGTCGTCGAGGATATTAATGTGCATGAAGATGAGGAAGAAGTAGAGGAAGACAAGGAGGTGCAAGACACTGATACTTTAGGTGTTCAAGATGAGGAAACCCCTTGCAAAAAAATACAAAACTCTACTAATGATTTAATGATTGATAATGAAATGGTGGCTAGCCTTAAAACTCAAGTGGCCAATATATAGGTGAGAATGAAATAAATAGAAATTAGAGCTAATGAGTTCAAACTGGGGAAGAAGTTGGAACACGTTGTCAAGACCCTCACTATAATCACCAATGGCATAATGTGTAAGGTTAAGGTGGGAATGGTGTCGACATATAGAAAAACTAAGAAGAAACAAAAGAAGATAAAGAAAAATTAGGAAGACAATCAAGGCTACAATCCTAAACAAGGAGAATGGAAGAAGAACCTACAAATGCTAGAAAAGAATTGGGGTCTTATCAAAGACCCAAACAATTAGGTTTCATGGTTTAGTTTCCTTTTTTCTTCTTAGTTTTTTATGGTGGTGGTTCCTTATTAGTTAATCTATTAATGTTTTATAACATGGTTAAGGTAGAGGGCACTCTATTTAAGACCTTTTTATGGCCTACCCGCCAACATATTATTCTAGATAGTCATAGTTCTAGTTATATTTTGAGTAGTTTATGTTGATTCTAAATTGTAACCCTATTTGTAAACCCTATAGTTCTAGCCAAAAACCATAGATCTATAAAGTATCTCAACACAATATCAATAGAGATCTACCATGCATGCAAATAACAATGAAATAATAAATATTAAACCATTCACACACAAAGTAGGATTGTCTTCATTGTTTACCTATCCTCCATGATCCCTTGATTCCTTCTTATGGAGTGTTCCCTAGTAATACTATCTCTTGTCCAAGGACATGGTGGCCTATGACCATTAAGGACATAATGAATCTAGTGTGAAGAGGGGCACTCCTTGTTTGCAAGTGTCTTGTCTCCAAGAAAAATATAAGTTGACTATCTAGGACTAAACTGTATCTAGATGGTCACAATAATTTTTCATAATAAGCTCAATGATGATATAGAAGAAGAGCTCATAAACCTCATATATTTTATCTTTCATCATTTCTTCTTGATCTAACTAATCCTCTTTTTCCTTCAATCATCTTCCCTTCATTCTTGATCCCTAGTAGTCCCACATCAATTGACTAAGTATCTTGACACACAAAAAAAGTTAGGGGAATACATTGCATTAGAATCCATCCCACATCACCACATGTTAGTCCTACATATATATACATACATCTCATATTGCATCACATCTTGCATCCACATAAGTTAGCACAAAATCATGTCATGATACTGTTACCAAATTTCACTATAGCTAAAATTTGGTGGCCTAATGTGGCCTTATACATTGCAGATGAAGAAAGGTACACAATTTTTTTTTTACAAAATATTTATTTTTGCACATTGTAATATCAAGATTGAAGCTTATTTCATTTATGCAAATACTTTCCAAGAAACAACAACAGAAGATTGCATAGAAATAGCTTTTTATTTACAATAAATGTATAAGGTATCCCACACAAGTCATGGGAATAGCTGACTATCTGCATAAGAATATCAAAATATATGTCTACAACTGTCAAGATATCAGATAGCAACAAGTATCATGTTTTATCTAACTCGTTTATTTCATAAGCAGATACAGGTATAGATGCACAGTGCATTACTGAATCATCATATAGTATGTGGAGTGAAATGGGCTCCCACAAGGGTAGAGCTCAGCATACTAAGTAGTGATGCTAGAAATTCATGGCATTTTCATAAAACAATTGTGCTATTACCATAAATGAAATGCCTTTATCACATGTAGACATGATAGTACAAAGCCAAATATTACTAGATGCAGAGTATCAATCATTATATGAGCCATAAAAGAAAACGTACCTACATCTATTAGCACACACACTGACACATAATGGGATCAAATAATTAGATGACAGTGGGTGTACTAGTAGATGCAAGTACAACTCCTAAACCAAAGGTGTCAATAAGAGACAGTGAAGAAAAAATAGATTATGAGGGCAACTTGTATGCACAAAAAAGAATGGTAAAGGAATTAAAGACAGTGACAATGTGATTATGAAATAACATAGTTCATGAAGCCTTTAAACACAAAGCCATATTTATGTATGACAACCATGGATCATCAATGAGAGCCCTTGATCAAACTAATATAATGAAGGGAGCAACTCTACATATCATGCCACAGTCACAAATAATAGTGGCAGAGATCAAACACAGATTCACAATACTTTCAAAGATATACTATACATGATCCATTAAAAGCATAGTCCCTAGCAGTTAATAAAGATGGGTCAAAAAATATAGTATGATTTGGTAAATCAATGCAAAGATCACTGTCTAGGAAAACAAAGCTAAAGTATAAAGATTGGACAGTGGTAAGACATGACATCATTTCATGAGATCGACATTAGTTGTCACAACAAGACAAATGTAACCCTAATCAATGTGATAAGCTTTACACAACATGAGCAACATGTAATGGAAGCATAGTCATAAAATCCTTATTACAATCATCTATAGAAGCATGACCTTATTAAAGCCAAAAGAAGTAGATAAATGTCAATGAGCAGATCAACACACAGTTAGACCACTTAGCCATAGATCTTTCAAATAGTTATAGGGATCAATTATGATCACACTTGAGTTTTTCAATCCAATTTCACATTCAGGAAACACATAATTATGTTACAAGCCTCAAGACATAAAGGCACTCAAAGATAGCAATCTCCATGCATCATGGTTAGCTGTCAAGAACAAAGATTCAACAATGAGAATACATAACTTGAGACAACCAGATTGAAAGACCTTAGCAAATCATGAGTGGCAATCTCACACAGACTTTTCTGACAGTCAATGCCTAAACAATATATGGAAAGGACGGTGAAAAAGGCCACAAAAGATGCATGTGTAAAGATTTATGCAAAAAGGCCCTAATATTTTCCAATATCCATGAAAGTCAATTTATTGTATGCATTCTTTACTTGTAGACAAAAGAAATTTGAGCCCTAACATATTTGTTGTCTACCTTTATCATGCTCTTCTTTTATAGAAAAGAAATTATTGTATGCATTCTTTTAATACCATGGTCATGACGTTTTAAGTCAATTGAACTTGTAATATGTATACATAAAGGAAGCAAAAAAATTTATATATTAATTTATTTATATAATTAATATAACTATTTTAAGGTTTATGACATTAAAAATCTTAAAATATTTATATTAATTTATATAAAATAAAAGAAGGGCTTGTTATCTATTAAGCTATAAATTATGTATTATAATTTAATATATCATTATTGAGATTTATTTTATTAAAAAATCTTAATAAAAATATATTAAATTATAAATGAAATAGCAAAATAGAAATAGAGTATTTTATTTTATTTACTTATTAAAACAAATTGTTTTAAATAAGTATTTAAATAAAATAAGATTATTTAAAAGCAAAAAAGGTCCACCATGTGGATTTTTTAAAAGGAGAAATATTTTAGGGGCTATTTTTTTTTTAGCATGAGCAACATGCATTTTTCAAAGGATAAGTGCTTTTTGATAGGCTATATTTGGTGCAGGGTTACATGCAGAATTGACAGAGAGGGATGCTTGTAGAAATTCTATATCAAGCATAGGGTTTCTTTTTCATGCAGTTTGGGTTGGAGAGCTATTTTAGCAGCAGGAGCTATTTTTGGCAGTTTTTTGCATGTGTTTTGCACACAATTTTGGGCAAATTCGCCCAAGGTATTTTTCATGCAGTTTCTTGGATTTCTCTTCAATATATTCTCTTTCTCACTTCATTATTAGGAGTTCTTTCTTTCCTCAGCATGATTGTGGATTGATTTGGGCCCTTTCATTCTCAAGGATAGTATTGTAGCTCACTTTTCTGAGTTTGTAATAGCAACAGTTCCTCATTTTTCAATAAAATAGCAACAGATTCCTTCTTGATACTTCTTGCCTTATTTGATGAATGAATGATCTAATTATTTTCTATGATTTATATCCTCTAATTTGTCTCATTCAATTAGCATCTAGTGTAGGGAGATACATAGTAGTCGTAGGTTTTAGATTGTGTTAATTGGTTTTGATAGCTTGAAGTTGTGAAAACCTGTTGTTTTCCTTAAAGCAAGCATTAAAGTCATCCCTTTCTAGGAAATATTTATGCATCTGATTGTTAAGTTAAGTTCTGAAACATACAAAGCTACTTATTGAAATATTTTGTGAGTTAAGAAAGTTGCAATTCTCAGATAGATATTTGGTGCATCACCTCATAGGATAGGTTCAATTTTAGTATTCTTTCTATCCCTTTTCCCATCAAGAGTTAAGTTTGCAGGAGATTCATCATACAGGAAGCCGACCTATAATCTGAAGGTCTACTTTCACAATAGGCATACCCATAGGCTTGAAAGTATTCTCATATTTCACAGGATGCCTGAGCTTTAAGTTTAGCATCACGGGTGCAATTCTTTGTGACAACAGATACATATATGCACAATCATCTATATATATTGCATATAGAAGCATCATAGGTCAATAGACACATCCACACAAGATCAAATTTATGCATCCATCATGATAATACATCCATATAGACATCATAAACATATAAACAAAAAAACCATACACATTCCGAGGACCTACAATTTTTTGTTAAAATGTGCTTTAATATTCTCTTCTTGAGAAATCCTAAACCATAAAACATTTTTATGTTATGTCTTTATGTTATCATTGGTTAAATCTCTATGGTTAAAAAAGTCCCCTTTTGTATTATATATGTTTGATCCCTTAAGTTACTTATGTTCTAAGTGAACAACCTATCATGTTTAGAACACCACATGCATAATTGACGTATAAGTGTATCAATGTGACTATATTGTATCAATGGAAACTTTGGTGAGTCTCATTGATCCATTGATGGAGAATGGGTCCACAAGCCAGTGGAACTAAGCGATTATGGGAGTTCTTGGCATCGACAAGAGTCTTGTTTAGTCCCATCAACCCATGAATAATTCCAAAGATAGTTTGAAATGATGGCAGGACTAAACACATCAATTATACTATTTCATATCGATGGGGCAATTGTTGTATCCCACCGATTATTCAATGATATGTGATAGGAATGTCTATGACAAGAAAAATCATCAAAGAGACTTTGTGATATTTATGTTCCATCAATCCTCGAATCATAAAGGAAGTGTGTGATTGACTGATGGTTTCGATGATGGATCAAGTGTATCAAGGAGTCATAGTGATATCGATGAGACCTTTTCTATGTCCCATGGATCTATTGATAAAAAACAATGCAAAAGGTGTGGGATCGAATAATATCTAAAATGATAAATGTAGTTTATGGGGATGCATTGGCATCAATGGGAGTTATTTTACATCCCTTTGACCTATCAATATTAACTTTTGAGGTTGTCATATCAAGAGGAAAGTTCAAATCATATCAATAGGCATCGATGTTGTCAATGGTGGAAATTTGAAATGAATAAACGACTGCACTAGCGAATTTGGTGCTTGCATGGATGAGTATTAATGAGATGAATAGGATGGTTTATGAAATTAATTTTCAGCTCAATTGTGTTCTAGATGTTTTTAATGTTCAATAAGAAGTTGCAGGAATCCTAGGTGAAAAATTTCAAGTTTTTAGAAGAGTGTAAGGGTAGTCAATTATCATTGTGGAGGTAAGTGCTCGAGCTTTGGTTGGTGTTATAATCTAATTTTTATTTCTAAGAGTAGTGAATTGCAGTCTAGAATTTGTGGTTGTAGTGATTGAAAGTGCAATTTAATTTGGTTCTTGTGTTTTTGAAATTTTTTCATTATCTAATCATTCAAATAGAATGGAAGGTCCCTCTTATATTCCTAAGCCTAAAAGATGAAAGAGAGAGTCCAGACATGCAAATCAGGACTTTATATACCAAATGCCCAACTCTAGAGCTATTCTTAGGGGAAAAATAAGATTAAACCTTGATGCTAAGAGACTTGAAGATAATAAGAGACATTTAGGCGATGTCTAGACTATGGATAGAGGATATGACTTATTTAGGTACCATTATAGAAGGATGTACAAAAAAAACCATGTCTGCAACCCTTGGAGATTGAATTTGGGGAGCTTGGTGGTGCCTAATATCTTTGTCAATTTTGAATTAGTGGAGGCAATTGCTAATAAATATGGTGCAAATTCAAGGACAATCTACTCTTTGAATGGACCCACTTTTGTCCCAATCACTACAAATTACATTTGCAAATTTTTCAATTTGGATTGTAGCCCAGATTTGAAATTGAGGATTGGGGATTTTCTACTTGAATATCATAGAATGGAAAATGATTACAAAAGATTAAAGTTGCCCTTTCATAGGCCAAGGGATGAAAATAGTAACCTCAAGGTATTTGCTAATTCAAACTGACCTCCATTTTATGTCAATTTGTTTGAAGAATACTATAGATGCACATACGGTTTTGTATGTCAAGTCATGGGTTTGGCGGCTGATACAAGGATGCAAATAGCTACTATGGAGTTAGTAGCAGACATTGAAATCCATGACACTTGGTCTTTGGATTATGTGGACTTTCTTGTAGTAGAAATCAATAACAATTTGGCCTCTACTAACCAACAATTTGTTAATACACCTAATTCTCTACAAGGGACAAGAGAAGAATATTTAGAAACCACAATTGAAAATCAAGGATGAAGATGATGAAAATTTAAAGGATGTTCAAATGTGGATTTATATCTAGGATAGTAGGTGCAAAAGGTCTCATTATTTATTCTTGGAAGACTATTTTGTGAAAAACGTATACAAAGAGATTGGTCTCCCTTATGACTATTGTTTGTCTCTTGATATTCAAAATTTTATGAGACCTAAGGATAATGATACCCAAGTCAAAATTCATCACAATTGGGGAGATTGGTATGATTTTTTCGATTGCACCAAAATTGGGGTGTATGGTTTTGAAGGAACCCCTTATCTGTTGCCAAAAATTGTTCCTGATATAGTGACATATTTGAATATTATTAGGCAACTGCAGTAATCTAATTTTATACATTTGAGATCTCATCTCAAACAAACTCTTTTTATAATCTACATTGTGTTTTGGAGATTTCATAATTTGTTCTATAGAGGGGTATAACCTTGTAGATAAAGAATCGTATTATTATCGTTTTCCATGTGGCAAAACTAGACAATGGTTTGATCCCTAATCCTTTATCAATAATGCTAAGATGACATAGAAGATCAGTGGCTATCTGTTGGCAGCAATAATGAAGGAAGACTGAGAGAGGGGGTGAATTAGTCTTCACCAAATCATAAAACTTAACCACAAATAGTGATTTGATAAACTGTAGGAATGGTAAACATAAGAAAATTGAAAGCACAACACACAACACCAAGATTTTGATGTGGAAAACCCAGTTAAGGAAAAAACCACGATGGGAACCTACCCACAGTAAGATGATACTCTGCAGTAGTAAGTGAAAATGTTATAATGGGGAATGCACATGCATTCAGGCACATTGCCTAGAGCTCACTGCTCAAATACAATGACCTAGAAGGTTACAACCCTCAAGGAAGTTTCACTGACTTGCATCAAGTTTTGGACTACGATTCGGAAGAAATGAACTGAAAGGATAGCATCTCCAAAAGATTGATTGCAGTTCCGATTAAGCACATTTATCTGCTCAGCAACACCAATATCTCCTTAATCACAATATTGAAAGATGAATCACTTGATGGCACATACACCACTCTCTAATAATACAAACACAATCTCTACACCTAAATGACAATATCACCTATATATACAAATCATCAACCTTGACAACAAGGTCTGCTAAACCCTCAACTCACAATTACAAAATTACATCACATGATACAAAGATCGACCATCAGCAGTATAATGATATACATGAAACAACATGGACCTAATTCAAATTCCCAATCGCTTAACTCCACTGGAAATCATGCCAAGAACAACCGCAACACGCTACACCACTAGAAATACCGCATAACATGAAAATCATCACCGGTTCATGGAAACCATAAAAAAATCACACAACGATCAACGCAGACCATCAAAACAAGTAGGACATGACTAGGAAACACCAAAAAGCACATTAGAATCATCAAAAATAGTTGCACCAACACCACTTATCAAATCTTCATATGTCAACGTCTTAAACCTCAAGAACACAACCAATCGGCAACTATGACGAAGAAAGATAACTAGTGGAACGCCAAATCACAAACCATCTAAAATGAAGATACACAAGACCATTCCAAACAATCTCCCAAATACCAAATCAACATCTGATCACACTGAAGGAAATACCGAGCTCTACAAAGCACCAAAACTGCAAAACCAGATCATAAGATCTTCTCAATCTTCAATCACCGAAGAAAATCACACGAATATGTTGACATCAATGACAATAACATATCCTAGTAGCAGCAATGTCCAACAATCTCCAACAATCTCCTCTTTTGACATTGATGGCAACATATGAATGTAAAAAATAGTCAATGCAAAGAAAGAAGATATCTCCAACAAACTCCCCCTAAGATCGAGACAATTAAAGTAGTTTTTCACATGATCTCTCTCCCCCTTTGAAAGTAATGCCAAAGATCTCAAAACAAAAAACCAAACTCTCTCAAAACAGAAACATGAACCAGGAATCTCATAAATTTCTCTCTAAACACAGACTACTCCACCAAAGGAGAAGCACCAACTTACCAATCTACCTAAAAAGATAAGGCTCCGAAGTCCATTGGATTGATGCAACTCAATGCATCTAGTTCTCAACAGGAGGGGTAGATACCCCTAACTTGTCTCTCAAATAGACAATCGTATCTGCAGGCAAAGGCTCTAAGGGCTTGCTTCAATCCATAAAGAGATTTCTTCAGTTTACATACCATGTCTCCATCATGTGATAATGAAAATCCATCAGGTTGTTCAATGTAGACTTCTTCCTCAAGATCACCAATCAAAAAGGTAGATTTGGCATTCATTTGATATTCCTTGAAATCTTTATAAGCAGCAGTCTAACAACTTCAAATTTGGCCACCAGAGCTAAAGTCTCCTCATAATAAATTCCTTCTTTCTGAGAATATCCTTTGCAAACTAGTCTAGCTTTATTTTTGACAACTTCACCAGCTTCATTTAATTTAGTCTTGAATACCCATTTAGTACCTATAACATTCTTATCCTTAGGTCTAGGAACAAGCTCCCATGTGTTATTCTTTTCAGTTTGATCTAATTCTTCTTCCATAGCTCTCATCCAATTTTCATTTTTGCAAGCTTTAACAACATCTTTAGGTTCAACTTTAGAAATCAAACATACTTCTTCAGCAGCTAACCTTCTTCTAGTCATCACACCTTAATTTTTATCACCAATAATCTTATTTTTAGAATGATTCAATGTTACATACCTCAAAGTCTTCTAATTGTTCCAATTTTCAGGTTCCTACACTTGTTCACCGACAGCAGTAACATCTGGTTTAACTATCTCTGTCGAATCAGTATGCTTAGGTTCTTCAGTTTGAATAGGATTTAGAACAATGTGCTAACCATCATCATATCCACATGCTCTGATCTCTTTCCCAAGGTTCTCATCCACCTTAACATTTTCACTTTCCACTATCTTTCTTAGTCCTTTATTGTAGCACCGATAGGCTTTGCTCTTTGTTGAATATCCCAAGAAAATTCCTTCATCACTTCTAGTATCAAACTTCCCTATATCCTCATCTCTATTGATATAACATTTTCTACCAATTACTCTGAAATATTTCACAGTAGGAACATGAGCAAACCATAGCTCATAAGCGATCTTAATGGTATCACCTTTAATATGAACTCTGTTGAATGTGTAAATACCAGTGCTAATAGCTTCTCTCCAATAGTTTTTCAGAACATTTCTTTCAATCAGCATAGTCCTTGCAACATCCAAGATGGTTTTTTTTTTCTTTCAACAACTCCATTCTACTGACGGGTTCTAGGAGTAGATAATTGTCTTCTAATTCCATGTTTATCACAGAATAAATTAAACTCACCGGAACAAAATTCTCCACCTCTGTCAGATCTCAGACATTTTACCTTCAATCCAGATTCAATCTCCACCTTTTCTTTGAATATCTTGAACTTGTCCAATGCTTCTGATTTATCCTTCAAAAAGACAACCCACATCATCCTAGAGTAATCATTAATTAGCAGCATGAAATATTTCTCACCCTCCACACTTCTAACATTTGAAGGTCCACATAGGTCAGTATGCACAAGATCTAGAAATCCATCAAATGTATAGTTCTTGCTCTTGAAAGAAATCCTTGTTTTCTTACCCAACTGACATTCTTTACATACTGGATGAGTAGGCTTAACAATCTTAGGTAGGTCTCTAAAACTTATGTAGCACTAATCTTAATCATTGAATCAAAATTCACATGACATGTTCTCCTATGCCACAACCAACTCTCATCAATTTTTGAAATCAAACAACTTTTCTCACTGGCATTCAAATAAAAAAGGTTACCTTCAGTTTTAGTTCCAGATGCAATCTCTATACCTAAGGCATTTAGGATCTTGCATTTTCCATTTTCGAATTGTATATCATAACCTTTATCAGCCATATGTCCAACACTCAAAAGATTATTCTTCAAACCTTAAACATACAAGACATCATCAGTGTTATGCTTACCATCAAAAGAAATAGAACCTCTCCCATGGATCACATAGGCTTTGTCATCTCCAAATCTAACTATTCCACCATCATATCTTTTCATACAATTTTCTTTTATCACCAGTCATATGATGCAAATAACCGCTGTCAATCACCCATTCATCTTTCTCTTCAAGTTTAGCAGCTAAAGATTTCCCCTCAATAGTACAACTAGTGGAATCAATAGGTATAGGTCCATCTTCCTATATTGCAAGAAATACAACTTCATGTGCTTCAGAGTTATCATCTGTGACACCTTCATCAAGAGCATAATAAGAATTAATCTGATTTCTATACTTCTGGTTAGGCATGTAAGGCTTATCATACTTGTCATGCTTCTCATATCTATCATTCCTATCATGCTTATCAAAATTACCATGCCTGTCATACTTAGCCATTCTCTTTGGACATCTAGAAGAAAAATTCCCTATCTTATTGCAAGAGAAACATTTCAAAGGCAATTATCCATCATACTTACTAGCTCCTCTAGGCAATCTCTGGGCAATTAATGCTTCAAGCTCATCCTATTCTTTTTCTTGATCTCCCATATTTGTTCTCTCTCTTTCATATCTAGATATTCTACACTCATCAAGATCATACTTTTTCTTTCTGGATATAGAAGTTGATGCTCTAAATGTTGTCTTAGACTTTCCATGTGACTCTCTAAATTCGCTCAGCTCAAAAGAAGCAATCTTTCCAACTAGCATATCTCTTGTCACTGTAGTCACACTCCAGATCTCATCAATAGCAACAACCTTATATTTATAAGTAGGCAAAGATCTCAACACCTTAGCAACAATTTTATCTTCTTCAAGGGTTCCACCAACACATCTGATACCCAGGATAAGATCATTCACCTTAGCCATGAAATAATGTATGTTCTCATCATCTCCCATCTTCAGCATCTCATACTTTCCTTTCAAACTTTGTGTCATAGCAACTTTCACTTGTTTATCACCTTCATGCAAGATTTCAAGCTTCCCCCAGATCTCATGTGCGGTCTAAAGTCCCACTACATTTGTCATCTCATAATCAGTTAGGGCACTAAGTAATGCTTCCTTCACTCTAATATTATGTTTAGCTTCCTTGATCTCATTAGCAATAACCTATCCATTCGGAGGAGCAGAATAGGCATTCTTTATAATTTTCTAGTAATCTTCTCCAAGTCATTTCAAGTGCACTTCCATCTGGTTCTTCCATATAGCATAGTTACTTCCATCAAACCTCAGACTTTCCTTCTTAAAGATAACACTTATAGCTACCATCCCAGATCTCCTCAAGCAGTTAAGCTTCTTCCGGAGAATCTCTTTGTTACCAATTATTGGCAACAACAATGAAGGAAAACTGAGAGGGGGGGGGTGAATCAGTCTTCACCGAATCATAAAACTTAACCACAAATATTTATCTAATAAACTACATATATGGTAAAGATAAGAAAATTGAAAGCACAACACACAACACCAAGATTTTGACATGGAAAACCCAATTAAGGAAAAAACCATGGTGGGAACCTACCCACAATAAAATGATACTCTGTAGTAGTATGTGAAAATGTTACAATGGGGAATGCACATGCATTCAGGCACACTGCTCAAATACAATGACCTAGAAGGCTATAACCCTCAGGGAAGTCTCACTGACTTACAACAATTTTTAAACTACAATCTGAAAGAAATGAACCAAAAGAATAACATCTCCAAATGCTTGATTACAGTTTTGATTAAGCATAGTTGTTTGCTCAGCAACACCAAACTCTTCTTAATCACAACACTGAAAGATGAATCACTTGATCTCACATACACCACTCACTGATAATGTAGACACAACCTCTACACCTAAATGACAATATCACCTATATATACAAATCATCAACCTTGACAACAAGGTCGGCTAAACCCTCAACTCACAATTACAAAATTACATCACACAATACAAAGATCGACCACCAGAGCAATATAATGATTTACATGACACAACATGGATCTAATTCAAATTCCCAAAAGCTTAACTCCATCGAAAATCTCACCAACAACCGCAACACACTACACCACTAGAAATACCGCATAACATGAAAATCATCACCGATTCATGGAAACCATAAAAAATGGCACAACGATCAATGCAAATCATCAAAAAAAATAGGACATGACTAGGAAACACTAGCAAGCACGTTAGAATCATCAGAAACAGGTGCACCAACACCACTTATCAAATTTTCATCTGTCAACATCCAAAAGCTCAAGAACACAACTAATTAACAACTGCCACAAAGAAAGATAACTTGCGGAGCGCCAAATTATGAACCATCTGAAATGAAGATACGCACTTGACCATTCCAAATAATCTCCTAGAATATCAGCTCAAGATCTTATCACACCAGAATATACCACAGAAAATACCAAGCTCTGCAAAGCACCAAAACTGCAAAACCGGATCATAAGATCTTCTCAATTTGCAATCAGTGGAGCAAATCATAGGAATATGTTGACATAAATGACAACAACATATCCTAGCAGCAGCAATGTCCAAGAATCTCCAACACTATCATTATAAGTTCTTTGTAGATGATTATTTGATTAGGAACATGGATGAGAAACATGTTACTCGGAAGACTAACTTGTATAATAAAATTATGAAGGCTGAGAGGTGGAAAATGAAGCACAATTATTTATATCAAGGTGCTCATTTTTAAGGATAGAGATGATGTTACAGATGAGTTGACTAGAGTTTCCCCTCATGTTTTCAAAAGAGACAGGAGATGATTATATGATGCTGACATTCAAGTAATAGAAGCAGAAATTATTCTTCCTCTTGGCCATGTGTCTCCATAGCCCACACCAAAAACAAGCTTTTTTGTTGATATTGTTGAGTCTAAGGAAGAGAAAAGTGATGACCATTATGGATGTCATGAAATTGTGAGACCATTGATTGTAGAATATAAACCTCCTAAGGACAAAGGAATAATTGAAATTGAGCCCTCTAAAGAGTTGTCTGATGATGTCAAACACATTGATTCAATAAATTTTATCTCTAATGATTCTTTTGTTAATTCTTCTAAATTTAGAGCTTTTATTTTGGAGTATAAGGGAAAATAGATAAGAAATAAGATGAACGTAAGTACTAATAACCAATAGTAGGTTGAGCAACAATTTATCAATGAAGTGAATAAGGAAATTAAAAATATGACCCTAGAAAGGAACAAAACTGCTATAAGATATGGGTGTCAAATTTCTTTCGGGTTGGGATCTTAGCTATGTAGTGGCATTTGATAGCCTGAGATCAAAGAAAAAGATGTTAGTAACACTGAATGTAGAGGACAAAAATAGAGTGTATGCAGGATCAAGATTCAACCATAATGATCATACTTTGTCTATATGGGCCATTTATCCACTTGGTAAAAGACCATTAACTATTGAAGATCCCAAGAGGATATATAGTTATCTTATTATACAAAGGCTTGATGATATGGATCGAACCAAGATTCATGATTTAAACATCAATGTTTTTAAATTTACCAAAGCACATGTTGAGAAATTGGTTAAAGAGAATAAGTGGTATGTTGTAGAAAATGCCAATTTGAAACAAGAAGTTGCTAGCTTGAGAAACCAATTGGAATATCCCATAGGCTTGTATCAGTAGGTGTTAAATCATGATAACAAGTTGCTAGAGATGATGATTGAGAGCACCTGTTGAAAGGATAGAGTGAATAAGTTTCAAAGAAAACAAGAGAAACTCAATGCAAAATTGAGAAATGTCAAGTTTATTGTTGCTTTAGATTTAATAAAGAAAATATTTGAAAAGGTAATTTCAGGGTTGATAGATTTTGGGTTGTCTATGCTAGAACCTATGGTGCTCTCATATACATATTTTAAATTTGTTTTAGTTTTAGTTTATTTTGATTTTCTATTTTAACCTCATGTCAGTGATAAATAAATAATAAAGGATAATTAAATCAAGGTTGTAATTAAACAAACCTTTGAAGATTCTATGAGGTTTAATCTGCTAGTTAAATATCATCGTATGGTTTTGAAAAGTTATCAAATAATGGGGGTATTGGTTCACCCACCCAGGTATAGAAAAGCCTGAAGAGCAGAGGATTGTAACCACTTTGGCTAATCCTATTCATTGGCCAAGTCTAGCACAAAGCATGAATATAATAATTTGACATAATCTATAGGGTTTGGTGAATTTGTTGATTTGGGAACCAACATACTAGGGAGTTGAATGAAATATAATGGTTAAATTATAACTCAAAGTCTTTTCTATTTAATTGTCAATTAAAACAAATTTGCCTCCACTAGGGAATTGTTATGAATAGTTGATAATAATCATGATTAAGTTTTAGTTTTTTAATCCAAATCTGTATTAAATTTTCCTTTTTCTAAAGGTGGTGACTCATGTTTTGAAGCTTTGAATTGGTTCTAGTTTAAAAATATAAATATTTTAATGAGTAAAAACTTCAAATTCACATAAAAAATGATGGATTAATGACACTTGAGTACTAGGGTTCATCCTCATACGCATGGTAGAAGGTCATTACATCCGGGACACCCTATTCAACCTTTGAATTTAGAGAAGATGAGTAGACAATGAGCTGAGAAAAACAAAAATAGTCCAAGTGCTCCTATGACTTCTAATGTATCAACTTACACTAAGGAAGCTTCTAAAGATATGCCAATGATCACTGAATTTCAAGATACTCCTAGAGATATAAGGGAAAGTGCTTCTAACCAGCCTTTTATGGAGTATTATAATAAGTTGTTTGAGAATGATTTTAGAAATGGCCAAGAATTTTTACCAAGGGATCCTTACAACACTCCTACTATCAATGACCAATATAGGAATAGGGTTCTATTCCAATTGGATCCTCAGAAGATAAAGGCACTTTAGGATAATATTAAGGATGATATTAGACTAGTTGAAGCTAAAATGGATTATGATGAAAGGGTGGTTCAATAGTATGCTAGACCCTCACAACTTGGTCCTCACTTTGAAAATAAAAATGGTATGTTGAAGTCTTCGTATCCCTTCCACTCTGACACTCAAGTTCAAAATGTTCTATTAATGGATGTGCATATTACTTCTACTTCTAGCAATCCACCTAGGGAACCAACTAATGATGAATTGTAGTCAGAAATAAACCAGATGCTGGCTCAAGTTATAATATTTAAATTGATAAGGAGAAAATAAATCTACAATTAGGAGTTACTTTAATTAAGCTCTTAGCCTGTTCCAAATGTATCAAAAAAAGAAAACATTGCTATTCATTTGAGAATGGATTCCACATAGGAAAGTAGTTCTTTAGCTCCATAATTGACTTATCCCATGACTAGTAATGTGGGGAATCCAAATGTGATCACTTTTGCACAACATATGTTCTTGGGATAAATGTCTCAAATTCTCAAGTCTTTGTTGTTAGTATACCTTTATTTTCTCGACATAATGCTCCTATTTTAGTCTCTACCAAATAAATCATTCCTTTATCTATACCACAATTTTATCTCCCATTGATTATTTCAATAGTGTCTCAAACTATTGGGTGTACTCAACTGATCGTTTCAAGTCAAGGAGTATGACAACCTAAATTATAATTTCAAGTACCAGCGCGATAATCCTCATGGCAATATGAATCTTCTATTGAACATCTAGAACTATGAGAGGGGATGGGTGAGTGAATATTCCCTTAGAAATTATTAAAACCTTTAAACAACCATCCACATAACATAACTTAGTTGTAGAATTAAAAAGAATAATAAGCAAAAACAGTACACCACATAACACAAAGATTTATATGTGGAAAACCCAAGATGGTAAAAACCATAGAGATGATTAGCTCTCAATATTATGTAACTAGTTATAGTAGTATAAGGTTGCTCTGTGCCGGATGGACTCACTGTCTAGAATATAATAACTCACTACCAGAAGATTGCTTACAACCAATATTACAAAATATGAATTGTTAATATTGCATCCATCATAAACATGAGTTATAGATCCACTGAGGTGCATAATCACTTTCACATCCACTATACATAACAAAAAAATGATCAAAAAATCATATATTTACCCTTCACAATACAACTAAATATATACCAAATCAAGTCTCTATGAAGTTGGCTCAATCGAAGTAAAGGTTAGTCAAAAAACCTTTACATGCTACTCTTACAATAGATCTTATCATACTGGAGAAGTCGGCCAAAGCATAAAAGAGTTTCTCCATACATCAAGGAATAGATACAAACACTAAATCTAATAATCTGTTGATGATTCCAAAGGGGACTGGATCAAAACCTTCGTGTTGCACTATGTTGGGAAGTAGGGTACAAACTTACTAGACCCAAAATTGTGCCATGTCATAACATTAACACCTAAAATCATGGATATAGCCATTAGATCAAATACAAAAAATGTTCCCTAAATATTACAGAGATATCTTGTATTGCATAGCAATGCAGACCCAAAAAGGAATATGTTAGACCCAAGTGTATACCAAAACTTGTAGGACTTGTACCAGAATATGTCAGACTCATGTTGTTAGATTAAAAAAACATCAATGACAATATTCTAACAATCTCCTCCTTTGTCATTGATGGCAACGTGACGACTAATATAACATATATAAAATTATTCATATGTGTACAAAAGCTTAAAAAACTATCCTTTTATATAAACTGTCTATTTATATTACAAACTAACTATTCACTCCCCCTTTGACATCAATGGCAAAGAATACATCACAAAACCTCCCCCTAATAAAATGCATAATTGTAAGATTGTTTGATATTCTACATATGGGTAGACCAAGTACTTGTGTTGTTCCCCCAATGTTGAATAGAATCTGTTAGAAGTTTTTTTTGTACCTGGTGAGAAACAAGAGTGTGTTCAAATTATTCAATGTAGTAGGGCTCAGTGAAAGAAAGTTGTTGTACCTTAGACAAGGCACAATTAATTAGTGAAATACAATCACTGCACATGTCTCTTAACAATCCAAGAGGGAGGATAATGTTGTCCCTCTACTATTGAAGTTTAAAATATTTCTTGTGTAGCTCCTTAATGACTAATCTACCGAAGCCGATGAGATCCAGAGATTGTTGAAAAGTATGAAAAGCTTGTTTAATTTTTTACTCAATTGAGTCAATCTGTCCACAAATGTTTTTTGTGGCCTTTGGCCATTGCAGACTATATAGGTATACTGCATCTCCACTAGAAAGACATGCCTGACCACGAGAAAAAAGGTGAGAAAGGTTTCTGTGAGTTGTTGCACATTTGCCTTTTAGGTCTAATAGGATATTTTCTTTCTTAGCTTCCTTCTCATGAGAAAATTTGGTTTCCAGAGAAGTGGAGTGGTTCTTTAGAGAATTTAATAATGTTTTACCTTTTTCCAAGCTAGAGCTGATGGATCAATAGAACTATCTGGGATGGCACTTTGTACTGTTATTATTGCCTCTTCAATCACCTTGTTCTTTTCCTTTAGCTCTTCAAAAACATCTTTCTTTGTTGAAGCCATAATGGCCTATCCAATTTGAAACTTCTAGAATGAATCAATCTTGGTGAAATTGACAATTAACCTAGAAGAGGTAATAATCTAGAAAGATAATGGTGCAGCAAGTAAGATCTTCAATGAGTCATCCAAGTTATCAAAGCTAGTACTTGCTTCTTCCTTTTCAATGGTGTTACCTATTGTAACATGTTCTCTAGATGATAACTTTTCTTCTTATTTTTCTTCCATTCTATTCTTCATTTCCTTTGAATTGTCTAGGGTATATCAATAACGTTGGAAACATCTACTAGAGGGTTTTCTTCTATTGCAACATTATCAAGAATAGTATTATCAAAGATAGTATTTTCAAAAACAACATTTTCAGTGGCAATACTATCAGTGAACATTTTAGTAGACACAATTTTCTGGAGCATCTGAGCAAGGATTACAATCATCAACTAGCAACAGTCTGAGTTTGCCTACTATTCTCTTGACATATTCTATAGTTTCTTTCTTTAGATTTTATGTAGCTTGCGTGTTTTCCATATGAGCATCTAATCTATGCTTGGTTTGAAGCTCAGTTTTGAATACGTGTACAAGCGAAGCCTTATTCTCCTTGGAAAGGATATTTCCAACAACTTCCAAAGCATACTTCGTGATTTCACGATCCTCTTCAATTTCCTTTTACCTAATCTCATTTAAAGCTTCCCAAAGATCTTATGGTATGTCATTTTTAAAATCTTCTAGAACAACATTTTATCTGATGCAATATTAAATAAAAGCTTTTATAATTGTTTCCTTATCCTTATTATTAACCTCAGTTACATATTTCCTTCTTTTTTAAACTCTCCTTCCATATCTATCATATTAAACAGAGATTCTTTATTTGGGGGTTCCTTGACAGTTTTCTTACATTTGTATTTTCAAACCTGAATTCTAAATCGTTTAGCTTTGGATTCTTCTTATTCATCTTCAACATTGATGATATTTCATTTGACTTCTCTAGATTTTCCTTTTTTGGATGAAGTATATGTGGGAGTTTCCTTTTTCCTCTTAGTCGATTTCTCCTTTACTTCTTGTTGGTGTTTCCGACTGATGGTTCCAAGAATCCTCTATGAGAAGCCAACCTCACTCTTTAAGGTTTTGGATCAATGGACCAACTAATAGAATAGTAACTTGGGATAAGGAACAAGTTACTTTCTCTTCACTTTAGGCTCTATTGGACCTAGGTGGGTATCCCTTTTAAGAGTACTTTATCATCTTAAATTCTTGTCTATTACTACAAAAAATGTGTTCTCAATCTATTAAGTGAATCAGAGAACCTTCAAATCTATAGGAGATAGCATTTATCATTGCATACATATTTTGAACAATTGTGAGAACTAATTTATCCTAATAATCTAAAATGAAATTCATAAAATGTAAAATTGATTGAAAGATTAAATAATTTCCTTTTTTAGTGTCATAGTTAGCAACACAATGCTATGACCAGTGCCTCATCCATTGGGAAAGATGAAAAATTATTACAATATAAGATATACAAGCTCTACATCATCTATCTAATATGACTAATATCTTATATCAATCATAACATAAATGAATTTCCTAATTGTAACTTGATCAAACTTGTTCTCTACTTAGAATCAATTTGACTGAAACGTGCAATTTAATCCTCTACTTTAGAAGAATCTTAAATCCTTTCAAATTCAACAACACAGTGCAGAAAAATAAACCAAAAATCCTTGATTCGTTTATTCATATAAGATTCTAGAGAACAAATAGAGAGAACAACTTGGACATCATTGAATTTTATTTTAAGATGTTTATATAACTGTAGATACTTTTACATATCCACTGCAAAGAGACTGCAAGTGGAGTATGAAACTGTTTACAGTACTATCTTGCAAAACTATGGACTTATTCTGTAAAAATTCACCCTTGGTGAGGAAGTGTTCTTATAATACTTAGAAATAAAATTCTTATTCTGGACCTTTAGAGGCTTGACACAAGGCCTTGATTATCCTCTTATAGAAAAATTGAGGATGCAACAAGCTTCGGTCCTTTAACAATTCCAAAATTGGTAGGTGATCGCTTGACAAGAAAAAGACAAAATTACTTTTTGAGCTTCTTGACAGTGACAAACATTCTTAAATCTTCCTCCATAGGTGGTAGATATTGTGGATGATCTGGATTTCTTCTTTTCTTCATGCAAGCTCCCTTATCAAGCTAGAAAGTCTGATAACCCTCCAGACCTAGTAAATGCATATGGACAGAGAGATGTTTACAAAAAAATTAAAAAATATATGCAATTAACAGAGCAGATAAAAGTCAATATTCTCTACAAATGTCATAGATTTTTCTCCTATCCAATAAATGTATTCCTTTTGATTTATACACATCGAGAAAGAGAAAAGAAATAATAGTTTTTTTAAAATGCGAGAAACTAAAAATTTAAAATTTCAAAATTCAAAATTGTAAAAATAGAAGAGAGGTTTAGAAATATCCAAATTCATTTTTCTTGAAGCCTTGTAGCCTTTTGACATGCTATTGGTAGTCTTGATCATCTATCTCTATTATAGCTACTTCCACCTTTGTCATTCCACTATCAAACCTTGATAGTGCATCCATGTAGGTTTCTAATTTTCTCAATATCTATTCCCCATCTGCAAAAATATCTATTTGTAATGGTGTAATTTGGAAATAGGGTTTCACCAAGTAGGATAAGACCACCAATTAGCCAAATAAACCAATAGATTAAAATGAGGATGAACCCTCAATATATCTAACCTCAATTCTATTAAAAAGAGGATTGAATGCTCATAGAGGTCATATTTCCCCTTTTGTTTGAGTTGAAGTTGTGATTGAATTAGGTTTTGAATTGAAAGTAGTAAATCTATAACAAACAATGAGAAATTGAAATGAAATGATGAAAATAGAGTGTTGCTAAAATCAAACAGAGTTGTAAACTAAGATCTAAGAAAGAGAAGAGGATCAGAGCTTGTACCTAAAAGTTTAGGAAAAATTATCGAGACTAGGGCCCTAGGCACCCTGGTCCTTCTGCAATGCCCTGGTCCCTCTACAGTTCCCTAATCTTGAGGTGTGACTAGAATTTTTGCAAAAGGTACTTCACTTTGTCTCAATCTCTTCTGTCCTTTTCCACATGCACGGCTCCCAAATCTACCACCTACACACCTAAAGAAGGAAAATTGTGTTGTGGATAGGGGTTTTCCTTAGGTCAAACCCCAGGTTTGGAATTAACCTTAATTGAAAGAGGAATTGAACTTGAACTAAATTGGAAAAGATTGTCTTTTGAGGGCAAGGTTGAAATGCTTGAATGTAGATGATTATACCTTTAATAGGTGATGCAATGCTTTTAGGATAATTCCTTAATGTGTTGATGTAATAACATGATAAAACACAAAACCCATCATGAAATCATAATTGAAATGTAAGTTGAAGATGCCTTGATGTATTTTATTGCTCCTTGAATCAGATCTTCTCTCAATTGATTATAGTGTTTGCATATGATGTAATTGTTATATGAAAAATGAATTGAGAAAGATGCCTTATATAGGGATTTAATAATTAAAATAACCATTAGGTCGACTTAGAATTGATATAATTACACACAAAGCAAGATTTAAATATTATAATACTGCCAAAACATTATCCCAAAATTCGGGGAGAGAGTCAAGACCATGGTGCCACACCATGGTTCGGGCGAATTTTTTCCAAGTTTTTAGGGATGCAAGGTTTCATGATTACAAAGCTAATCCTATCTCGGTGTGACAATCCAGGGTGTTTAGATATGCAAAATCAAGCCTTGCAAATCGAAATAGGACCTTATCAGAAATTAATTAATAAATTGATTAAAGAAGATAAAATTAAAAAAGGGCACATTTAGGGTTAAGGGCCCAATTTTATAATGTTGGAAATGATAAGAGAGGAATTGAGATTTAATTAAATTAATAACTAAATTCTTAAAGGAATTTTTAAAATACAAAATGTAGAACACTAAGGTAGGTGCTAACCTAAGCGTGAAATTGGACAACCCTAGTTAAGGGTTTACTATTTACAATGCTACACTATTAATATTGGATTCAGTTTTGTTCTAATCTTTGTTTTCCAATTTGACTTATCTCTGAACACTTTTCTTCCTTCCAAGATGCTCCTTTCTTTATCAAACAAGACTAGCATGTGGCATGTAACTAAACACTAGAAGCTCCTAAGCACTACCTTTATCCTTTGTGTATATAGTCTATCGATGATGAATACATGTTTCACCACCTTAAAATCTGACCTAAATTGCACCATGATATCATACAAATGGGGAGGAAGGGGTTTAATTAGAGCAACCTCAAGTACTGCAATTGCCTTGCTCATATGGGACAAAGAGCAAGAAAGCAATCTTTTCCATTTCAAATGCTCAAAGAATCCCAATAACTCCCTATGTTCATCCCAGAATGCATCTACATGATCCAAAATGGTGTTAAACTTTGAATCAAGGAAAGATTCAACCATCTTTGTAATCGCTTTCTTCTCCATCCTCAAGGCATCTTCTTTCAACATGTCAATTTCATTATTCATCCTTATCATGTCTAACCCAGCCTGAGCTAAGTCTCTCCTTAATGTCATCATTTCTTTGGAGGAATATTCAATCATGTTAGGAGGCTTGTATGTTGGTCCTGCATATATTTTCTCCTCTAGTTATTGTATCCTATCTCTTACAATATGAACCTCCTCATCTTCCTTCAGTGCCACTTTGTGGGAAAATTTTGCCACTTTCATGATCATACGTGTGGCCTCTGTAGTAGTAGTATCAGCCACTCTCTTGACAAGTAGATTCCCAAATAATTGATCCATCTCATGACTCAAGATTAGCTTTCTTGTAATTGGGTTTAAACACCAAATGACCAATTGATCTAGGTGATCATATAAGATTGCACCAAAGAGAACCTTATTCCTTTGTTCACGATCCAATGTATTCAAATCAATATCATACCTTCTCCTCAAGGCATCAAAGGATACTATAGAAGAGATCCGACCATTCAATTAGAAGCACATCACTCTTCTTTACAATTTGTCTCCCCATTTCAGGAGTCATGATGGCCAATTACTCCTTAGCTTCCCTTCAGAGATCATCCTTCATTTTGAGTACTTCATCCTCCCTTAGGCTATCAAGCCTAATTCCTTTCCTTCTCTCTAGCTCATCTATCATGTCTCTTATCACAAATTGTTGGAATTCCCTTGTATTTATAAATTCATCATCACTCATAAACTTCTCATAGGCATTCAACATTATATCTGTTAGATAGTTCAAATAACCGGAAGACAACTGAGAGGGGGGGTGAATCAGTTGTCATAGATTATAAGAACCATTGGCAATTTAAACTTTAATATGAGAATAGCAGATAAACCAATTAAGCATAAACAATAATCATAGAATAAAAGCCATCCACATAACACCAAGATTTGTACGTGGAAAAATTGGTAAAGGGAAAAACCACGGTGGGAAGCCTACCCATAGTCAAATAATACTTTTGTAGCAAGTATGCGAATTACAATGAAGGGGCCTGCACTTGCAGGAAGGCCAATAGCCTAGAGCACACTGCTCATCACAAAAGGAGCCTTACTGACTACATACAAATCTAGAATACAATTTGGAGAAGTATTGAACTGCAAAAGATAACATCTCCTATGCCTGAGTACAGTTTCGGGTAAGCTCAATACCGAAGGACTAAATCCTCTTACATAAACCCAATTTGATCTCCAATGATCTACCAACTCCTCTGCTTAAATGATATTACATTGTTCGCACATTACATTCCTTGACCATGACCTCTTACATTAACCATGATAATCTACAATGAGATCTTACATCAATTTATACAAAACCCTAGACCATAAAAATTCAGGTCAGCCACCAGACAATAAACGAATTACAAACCATGTTGGCCTTAGACCAAATAAATAATATCAACACATAAGACATCTCGGAAATACATCCATAGGTCCTATCCACACATTACATTAAAGTTGGTCCATAACCTAGATCAACTGGGACCCAATATAGGTCCAGATGATACAACAATGATCTTCAACCACCAAGTCTCGAACATGATCACCAACAACATCCTAAAATTCCACTAGAAGCTGAACCAACACCACTTATGCAATTCTTCAAAGATCTCTATCAGAAGCTCTGTCGGTAAAACCCTCGCCGAAACCAAAAACCAATCTTCTAAACAAGCAGGATAGCATCCGATCTCTAGATCAAAACCAACTGACCAAATATGAGTATAAGTATCATGAACAAGCCAATTCCATCATCAAACTATACCAGAGCCTACCGAATCATGTCGGATCCAAGTTAACCAAAAAAACTCAACATACTGGGACCAGAAGGGTGCTGGTAAAGAATCCAAACAGCTAGTGTTGGAATCAATGACAAAAAATCAATGCAACACATAATCAATTCCACCAAATGGCCAACAATCTCCCCCTTTGGCATTGATGGCAACACTAGATGTGAAAAACATCTAATTACCAATAAATCTCAAACAAGTCTCCCCCTATGGTAGATAGCCAGCAAACTCCCACATATAGCTCTAAGTATCACTCCCCTTTTTTTTTACTTTCTTTTTCACATCAGTATCACTCCCCCTTTGACATTAACACCATAAATTTGATAGAAACATCAAAGCAAAAACATAAGTCTCTAAATCACAAAGCTGACTACTCCCCCTGAGCAATAGCATCCCACATCAATGTCAGAATGAATAGTATCTTTGATAATGCATGTCGAACTGATTCTAAACTGCATCAATCAAGTCTCTAGCAGAGGGGTAGAAACTCCCAATTTGTCTCTTGGGTACTCAAATGAATCCTTGGACAAAGGTATAGTGAAAATATCTGCAATCTTCTCTTTAGTGTTCACATAAACCAATCTAACTTCATTTGCTTCCACATTCTCCTTCAAAAAGTTATACTTGATAGATACGTGCTTTGTTTTAGAATGAAATACCTGATTATTTGATATATCAATAGCAGCAGAGTTATCACAGTGAATAACTATCGGTGCATCACAATCCACCTTTATATCCTTCGACATTTTCTTCATCCATAAAACTTGTGTACAGTTAGTAGCCGCAGCAACATACTCAGCTGCAACAGTAGATAAAGAAGTACATGATTGATTCTTGTTGATCCATGAAACCAACTTCTCTCCAAGAAAGAAAGCTCTGCCGTAAGTACTTTTCTGGTCATCAGCATCTCCAACCCAGTCAACATTTGTATATGCACATAAAGTAAAGTTATCATCCTTAGGGTACCACAAACCATATTCTGATGTACCTTGCAAGTATCTAAAAATCCTTTTCACCGCCATCTCACTATTTTCTTTAGGATCACTCTGAAATCTCAAAACAATACAAACAACATTCATAATGTCAGGCCTAGTCTGAGTTAAATAAAGCAGACCTCCAATCAGAGATTTGTATCTTGTAGGATTTACCGGTGCAGAAACATCTTTTCTTGTCAATTTCTCACTTGTAACCATATGAATACTTACCGGTTTAGAGTCTTCCATACAAAATTTATTCAACAATTCCTTAGCATATTTAGTTTGACAGATAAAAATACCTTTGTCAGTCTAAGTAATCTGCACACCTAAGAAAATTTTCATCTCACCAATCATAGACATCTCAAATTCTTTCTCCATATTCTTAGAAAATTCTATGCATAACTTATCTTCACCTCCAAAAATAATGTCATCAACAAATACTTCAACAATCAGTATATCATCATCAACGATTTTATAATATAAATTACTATCATCACTGCCTTTAGTAAAATCAAGCTTCAAAAGATATTTATCCAACCTTGCATACCAAGCTCTAGGTGCTTGTTTAAGTCCATATAAAGCTTTCCTTAACCTGCAAACCATATTTGTATCATCTGATAGTGAAAAACCATCAGGTTGCTCAATATAAACTTCCTCATCAAGATCCCCATTCAGAAATGAACATTTTGCATCCATCTGATAAACCTTGTATTTTTTTATAAGAAGCCTAGGCAAGAAATAATCTCATAGCTTCAATCCTAGCTATAGGTGCAAAAGTCTCTCCATATTCAATTCCTTCCTTCTGAGAATGTCCTTTACAAACCAATCTAGCCTTATTCCTTATAACTTGACCATCCTCATTCAATTTATTCCTAAAAACCCATTTCGTTCCAATAACATTTTTATTTTTAGGCCAGGGAACCAAGGTCCATGTGTTATTTTTCTCAAGCTGATCTAATTCTTCTTCCATAGCTTTCAATCAATGTTCATCTTTACATGCCTCAATTACTGATACCAGTTCAACTTGTGAAATTAAACATACCTCATTAGTTTTCAGTCTTCTTCTTGTCATCACTCCATTTCTCTTATCCCCAATGATTTGATCTTCTGAATGATTCAATCTCACATACCTAGGGGTCTTCTGACTTTTTGTTCCTCTTCCTTGTTCTTCAGGTACTATAGAATTCTCTGATGTTGTTGAAGTAACTGGTTCAACTCTCTGTTCTGATAAAGGTGCTACCGGTTTAGATATAATCATTTCCACTACCAATTCCTTCTCATAAACTTTGATTTGACTTCAGTTTAGTTCATCTACTTTGACATTAGCACTCTCCACAATTCTTGGTAATCTCTTGTTGAAAGAATCCTTGGTTGCAAAATTGTTGAGTTCCCTTCAACCTATTTGGGTCCCCCTCTATGTTTGAAGCCTTCAGAGAATTTCTAGATGAAGTTGGTTGATAGATTCATTACCAGGTTGGCTGGGTGGAAAGAAGCCCTCCTTAGCCAAGTGGGTAAGGTGATGTTGCTTAAAGCTACCCTTCAAAATTTGTCTATCTATGCCCTCAGTCTGTTTAAAATCCTCAGAAAGTTTGTGGAGGCAATTGAAAGAATTCAAAAAAAAATCTTATGGTCGGGAGTGGAAGATAAAAATAGAATCCCCCTTATTGCATGGAATAATATTTGTACTCCTAAGAAGTATGGGGGCTTGGGATTAAGAAATATTATTGTTATGAATAATGCTTTGTTAGCTAAACAAATCTGGAGAATGAAAGGGGAGGAAAGAGAATGGAATTTAATCTGGAAAAAGAAATATCTTTATATGCAACCTTATGAGGAAGAATTTATGGAAAATACTTTTTTGGTTGAAGGTTATGCTATTTGGAATGCAGTTCAAATGGCTAAAGATTGGGCAGCAGCTAGAAGAATGTGGAAATTGGGGAATGGGAGAATTATTAGATTTTGGGAGGACATATGGCTTATGGATAAACCACTAGAGGAAATTCCTATCTTTAAGGAATGGAAAGACTGGTTCAAAAGTAGGTATGGAGGCTTTGTTAGAAACTACTGGATAAATGGGAAATGGATTGAGTTCAGCCAACATTGTCCGGGATTAAAATCTCTAGAGATTCTACTTTCTTCTAAAAAATTTAGGGACAACATTGAGGATTCTATGATTTGGAAGGAAACTTCAGATGGGAAATATTATGTCTTCAACAATGTCTATACACAACAAAGTGTTGGACGAGATCCCTTTGTGTGCTAAAGTATGGATAAACAAGTTGATTCCCAAAATTAATATCTTCTTTTGGATTTTTATCCAAAATAAGGTGTTAACTCTTGATAATCTCCACAAACATGGATTTGTTTTTCCTAACATGTGCTCTCTTTGTTGCGGGGAGGAGGAGTTTGCTTGTCATATCCTCTACCAGTCTAATTTTATTCAGGAAATCTGGAATATGATTTTCAGTAGGTGGAAGTTGTGCTGGGTTTTCCCAAATTCTTTGGAAGAGTTTTGGCAGCAATTCTTTTGTCCTACTTCCAATTCTAAGAATGTTGAGCTCTGAAAACTTACTCTCCCTAATGTTATATGGAACATTTGGAAGGAGCGAAACAACAGGATTTTTAGGGACAAAAGTGCTAACCCTCAAGTGGTGGTGGATAAAATCTATAGAGGGATTTTTGAATGTTTAAATGGAACTGATCATGGTTTATCTGCTAAAGAAGATTTTAATGAAAGATGGAATTTATCCAATAACACAATTAGTGTGGATAAGGGTCGGGATGGTCTTGCATGGTGTTTTCCTTCTCAGGGATGGATTAAGGCCAACTTTGATGAGGCGTCTAAGGGGAATTCGAGGAAAGTTGGTTATGGGGGAATTGTCAGGAATATTGCTGGAAGTTGCATTGTGGCAATTGTTGGCCCCTTGGGTAATCAGACTAGTCATTATGCTAAAGTTGTTGCGGCATTGAACACTTTGATTATTGCAAAAGATCTTAATCATGATAATCTATGGTTGGAAGGAGATTCTCTTAACATAATTAAATGCCTTAAGGGAGAAATTGAGCCTTCATGGACTATAGAAAATATTATTTTTAGAGCTAGAGAAATAATTGTTAGATTTAAATTTATTATTATAGAGCATGCCTATAGAGAAAAAAAATGGGGTTGTGGATGGGTTAGCAAACCTAGTCATTATGTCTGAAGCCCAATGTATATGGAATGGGGAAGTTAATATGGATTTTAATATTAAAGATCTTATCAGAAAGGACAGATTCATGGGGAAAGAGGGATCACACGATTAATCATGAATGTTGTAATGAGTAATATTCAAATGTTTAGAAAGGTAATGATAACACGTCAGAATGGCAGAGTCCTAATCAAAAATATTAATTTACCGCACACTTTGTGGGTATGCATTTTCAAAATTTCAAGTGTCATTGGGAAGAAAGCTTTGAAGTTGCAAAAGAGAAGAAATTGTAAATTGAATTCTACAATTGGGGGATCTAAGAAGAGAGGAACCTGATAATATTTCGACATGGAAGGAGATGCCTAAGGTTCGGGATAAGCTAGAGAAAGGATTCATGACAAATTTCATGGAAAGGTTGGTTGACTATGATAAAGGCAGAGTTAACCTAGCGGTCACGAAAGTCACTGAAAATTGGATTAACATATCCTTCAAAATTCATGGTGTTAGGTTTAAGCTGGATGCGGATCTTATAGCAATGGTTACAGCTTTGCCCCACTCTGGTCTTAACTTCTTTAGAGACCTGAAAGAGTCTAATAACATTGTTAAAAATTTTCCGCGAAAAGAGAATGAGAGAGCAAAAATAGGAAAAGCTACGAGGGGTTTTATGATGCTTCCAATATTAAGAAAATCTAGGGTTGTGTGCTCAATTCCATCATGGAATATATTACTGTGGAGGGTCATTTTACCAAGATCCACACATACCATTTTGTGCTTTTAAATCATTTCAGACATGAGAAGAGGATATCTCTATCTTATTACCTCTTTAGGTCTTTGTCGCTATCTCTGAATAAACATAGCAAGAACCCTACCTCGCCTGTGATTCATAGCGACCTTATTTTGTTCATTTATGAGCATTGCAAGATCCTGGCTATTCAAGAAAACAAGAGATTGTCGATGTCTTCTGGGAAAGGTAAGAGGAAGATGGAGGAAGGCGGGCCTAGCAAGGAAGAGGGTACACAGAGCAAAAAAGGTAAAAAAGCTACTTTGGGGAAAATTCAAGAGGATAAGGATAATCAGAAGAACACGGAGATTGAATCTGAGGACATTGGTAAAGATGGAAGTGAGATGGAGACCGATGAGTCTGATGGAGAGGAGAGCTAGAAGGAAGAGGAAGTGGGAGAAGAGGAAGGAGGAGCTGAGGAAGTTTCCGATCAAAATAGTCCGACCCACAGTATGAGCATAGGAATTGTTAAAATTCAGCCACTGGAAGAGCATGACAAGGTTAATGAAGAAAAGGAAATGGAAATTGAGCAGGAAAAGGACAAGGAAACTGAGCAGGAGAAGGACAAGGAGAATTAGAGAAGGTGTCAGGATAAAGATGGAGAGGGGATTATTCTGGACAAACTCAAAAACCAGTCTGAGGCTTGCATGGGTTTTGATAAGTGGGTTTATGAAAGTGAGCACTATCACTGACACAGACATCAAATTTGGTAGCATGATTATCAGATATAAGGTAACTCAGTCAAACCGACTGCATTTTGTTTCCAGTTCATGCATTTTAGCTGCATACAAAATGATGAGAGATAATGTAAAGTTAGATCTATGCGGTTGGATTCTTGATGAGTTGTTAATCAACTTAGGAAAGATTAAGGGTGAGAACAAGGGCACTTTCTGGTATGGGAACTTGTTAGTCTGCTTGATGTTATATTTTCTGACTTATTTACTCAGTTCTGGTAAGAGGCAATGAGATTTTGATATTCTGGTAGGAAGACAATTGAAATAGTCAATTGCTGCATTAGGAAGCCAAAGAGATGATAAGATATGGGGGTATTTTAAGGTATTTCAAAAATCTATGAGGTCTAGGGTAAGGGTACCTGAGCATATAGTAGAAAAATACTCTACCGACATATGCTTCATGGTAAAGAAGGATGAGACTCTCATGGAAGTAGTTAAGCCCCGAAGGATTTGGATTGCAAAAATGGGCTATGAGGTAGATGCATAGATTCTTGATGCCTACACAAAAATTGATGAGGCAGAGAAGCCTTGTGGAACTACACAGCAGAAAACTCAAGAGGTTGAAACAAAGTTCAACCGAAAGAAAAGGGAGAAACAAGAAGGAAAAGCAAAAAAAATTGTACATAAGGTCTCAAAGGATATTCAAGCACTAATTGATGTTGTCCCAGAGAAAGGCAGAAAGAGGAAGGATCTGGAAATTCATATTGAACCTGAAACTGCAGAATTTGAGTCAGAGGATGACACACTATTAGCATTTAAGAGGGTTGGTAGGAAGAAACCAAAGGAAACAAAGGTGGAAGAAAAGAAGAAACCAGTTAGGAAGGTCACACTCAAGCTATCGGCACAAAAGCAAGAACCTAAAGCTACACCTGCAACTGCATCCGATACTGCCAAGAGGAAGAAGAAGAGTTGCATTGACTTAGCACTTGAAACTGGTAATGTAACTATCATACCACCTAAAACATGTGCAGAAATAGTAGATGAAATTACTAAAGATGGCATGTTGAAGAATGTTAAATTTTATTATGAAAACTTAGAGGATGATGAATAGAGAGAGGTAGAAGAAGCAATCCTATTATACTTGGATATCTATAAGAAAGCCTTAATAGAGATAGAAAATCAAATATTGGTTGAGTTATATAACATATTAGATGCTAGAAGATTATTAGCTATGGAAGAAGATAAACACATTAAAATGCAAGAACTATTAGCTATCTATGTTACTATAGCTCCAGATGAAATGGATAAGACAATTGAGGCGACAAACATAAAAAATTTTAATAGCAAACATAGGATAACTAGTCTTGATGCTAGGGAGGCCGAATGAACTAATAAAGGAAACTCAAAAAGCATGGATTAATTTTTTGGGAGAACACAGAGGATTATTTACTTCACCGGAGACCAAGACATACACTATAGATGCCCCGGTTGAAGGAAAAGGAAAGGGGATTATGGGCACTTCACCATCAGTTTTGAAAAATATTAAGATAGTGGAAATTGAGCCACCAGTAAATACAAATGTACAGACAAATACTTAGATACCAGTTAATACTGAGAATGAACAAGCTAACATTGTACAGGATACTAATATTGAGGATAATTGTCCTTCAGATACAAATGTACAGGTTGAGGATACCATTCCTACTGAGGAACCGATAGTTACATAGATTGCACCAAGTGGTGAAGCCACCAGTGCAAGTGAGGAGGTTATAAAGGATAAAACATCAAAGGAGAAAATAGGGGAATCCAATAGGGAACCAGTTGTTGGCCCATCATTATTATCAATTGAGACTTCTCAGGTAGAAAAGAAAACCATCACAAAGATGAGTCCCATAGAACTAATGATGATGGCTGCTCAAAAACTGATGAAGGAGGGAACTACAGATAAGTGGATTATAGATCAATCAATCATTGTTCTACATAGATTGGTCATAGAGTGTAAGATTGAAAATGAAGCGACCCCTTCCGACAAGCTTAAGGTAATCACTAAGCACATATCAAAAGACTTTCAATCCTTACAACAAATCTCTAACCGGCAAGCACTAGAAAGATTTACTCGGGCTAAGAGAGCCTCTTTTGACAAGGTAATTGAAATAGAGAAGAAAAAGATAGAGGAGAAGATAATCCTAATAGAAAATTCTTTGAAACAATGTACAAATATATATAGGGTATGTTGCAATACTGAAATACTTATAGAAAATGTAGATAAAAAGATAAAAGAGATTCAGGAGAAAATTGCAAGTATTGCAAACTGTTTTGATGGATTAATTTCATTGACAACATCAATTGATGGTCAAATTTTAATTTTGGAGAATCAAATTTCTACTCTTGAAAAGGAAAGAAACAAAATAATTCGAAGAGCCAGAAGTCTAAGAGGCTTGGTGAGTCCAAGATTGGATTCACTCTGTGCACATAAGAAATAATGCATGGATATGGTGGGAAAGCCCACACTGGTAGAGGTAAATGAAAAAGAATCTTATGCACATTTATTGAGTGTAATTGTATCGATTTTTGGCACATTCAAAACCAGCTAGGATACTTGTGTGGAATTACTGGAGAAGGCTTATCTGAAAATTTTGAAGTTGGTCAAGCTCCGGTAAGACATTCTTGGGGATATTCAGTGTACAGTTCTTATTCTTTGACATTTTTTTTTTGGGCATTGATGTCAAAGGGGGAGTAGTATAGATGTGAAAAAGAATAAAAGAGTTGCATACATTAGGGGGAGTTACATAGTTTTTGTATTTTTGGAGATATGGAGTGTTTTGCATATTCAGCTCAGGGGGAACAAGGTATGATGAAACCGGCAGATGAAACCTTGACCTTTTTTCATATGAGTGTTGCCATCAATGCCAAAGGGGGAGATTGTTGGCAAGTGACACTCTATCGGTTGGTTTCACTATGTTGTCATTGATGGCAACATGATTTTGTGTTCCAGCTTCATATGGTGTACCGACAGACACTTCACAGATTCTACACCGGCACCGGCACCAGTAGGACAAAAGACTACTTTGGTCACCGATAATGCAGGCCAACATGGTATAGTAAAGGTTATTGGTATTCGATTCCGACACATCTTGGATCCGGCATCTACAACTTGTTTTAATGTTTATACATTTATGTTATCTAGCTGACATGTAATTTGATATTGTATATATCTTTGTAAGTCGACATAAGGTATAAAAGTTGTATAGGGTATATAGGGCAATTTGATTAGATCATTTTGATATATAGGGAGATAGACATGAGATAGGAGATTATGCATATGCAAATGTAATATGATGCGAAATTATTCAGAGGGATTATGTATGTTAGGAATTTATTGTAAGGGTTATTCCGGTAAAGGGGTTTAGGGTTTCTAACCAGAACAAATAGAGCTTAAACTAGAACTGTATTCTGACATAAAAGATGCTATCTTTTTAGTTCTCACTTCTTTGGATTGTTGTCTGGAATTTATGTAGTCAGTGAGGCTCCTATTGTGATTGAGCAGTGTGCTCTAGGTTGTAAGCCTTCCTGCAAGTGCAGGCCCCTCATATTTTGTAATATCTCTTCATATGGCTAGTGGATTGATATTGTGGGTCACAAATCCCATCGTGGTTTTTCCTCTTTGAGGTTTTCCACATATAAATTTGTGTGTTATGATTCTCATTTATGTGTTTGGCTTATTGGTTGCTTTACTTCTTTCAATTTTGTATGTACTGGTATACCGACTGGTGTATGAATGTTTTGTTAAGGCTAAAATCTACTATTTTGGTATAACATTGATTCACCACCCCCTCTTAGGGTTATTGGTTTCAACAGGTTCTAGGAGTAGATAATTGTCTTCTAATTCCATGCTTCTCACATAATGAATTGAACTCACTGAAACAGAATTCTCCACCTCTGTCAAATATCACACATTGCACCTTCAGCCCATATTCAGTCTCCACCTTTGCTTTGAATATATTGAACTTGTCCAATGCTTCTGATTTCTCCTTTGAAAAGACAACCCACATCATCCTGGAATAATCATCAATTAACAACATGAAATATCTGTCACTATGCACACTTCTAACATTTGCAAGTCCACATAGGTCAGTATGCATAAGATCTAGTAATCCATTAGATGTATATTGTTTTCTCTTGAAAGAAATCCTTGTTTTCTTTCCTAATTGACATTCCTTACATACCGGATTAGCAGCCTTAACAATCTTAGGCAGATATCTAACATCTTGTGTAGCACTGATCTTAATTATTGAATAAAAAATCACATGACACATTTTCCTATGCCACCAACAACTCTCATCAATTTGAGAAATCAAACAACTTTTCACACCAACATTCAAATGAAAAATTTTACCTTCAATCTTAGTTCCATATCCAATCTCTATAGGAGAGGCATTTGATATCTTGCATTTTCCATTCTTGAATTTGTTAGGTCTTACTTGGAAGGCTAATGTACTGAGAGGGGAGGGGTGAATCAGTACTTCAAAACTTTTCTTTAAAAACAATTTTACTGATAAACACAAACTATGTAATGTTGATCTCAAAGATATAAAATACTGAAACATAACCATAAAGATAACATGCATCAAAGTATCACTCCATAAGACAATGATTTTTGGTCATGCAGAAACTCTTGGTTAGAGAGAAAAACTGCGGTGGGGATGGCACCCACAACTTCACTACTACAGTAATCAAGATTGCTCAGTTAGAGCTACATGTTTAGCCATTTCTGATAGCTTACCCTGTTAGGAGTATAAAGATCTTTAGATCTACCTTGCTAAAGGATTTTACAAACACTTCTACAAAATGTTGTACCTAGTTAAAGGCTTTACAATTTATAGATTTTATTAGAGTCTTTTACCCTATTAGAGGTTTCTATTACAACTTAATATTTCAATCAAAATTTTTACAAAATATCTGCAACTTCACATCTAAAATGTTATAGCAGACTCTATGTACTCAATATAAAATTACCTTGCTCATAGCATTCCTCGGTAATTGATAAATCAACTCGGTAACCACTTATGTATTCTCTGTTCCTTAAACTATACTCTAAAACCTTCTCAGTAACTTGTGATTATATCTATCAATCTTATTCCTTCATGCTTGACTTAATCATTCCTTCGTCTCTCTTCTCTTGATTGACCTTACATGTCACCTCTTTATGTACTCAAATCATTCTGTTTATATAGATCTCTGAGATGATGATCTGTTCATGCTTCGATCATACAAACATGTTTTTATTGAATGAATAAACATAAAAATTATTTCATTGGATATTCTTCCTCAAAACCATACAAAATCTTTAAATGCAATTTCCAATGTAGTAATGGTTTCATCTTCTCGAATTATGTAACACGTTTCACATGAGTGTCCAGGTTCATTGAATCTAGCAACACGTTTTCACTCGGTTCAGATTAACTCAGTATACCTTCTTTGCTGCTCATTAAACATATAAACCTTACTCGGTAGATAGTCTGCATATGTCTCGATTCACAGCTTGGTGTGTATCAACTCGGTGACTTGTCTTTCTTCTATAACCGACACTGGTGACTTTGGTATTTACCGACTGGACTTTTCGGTAGTATTAACCGACTAGAGTATATAGAATGACTTTGGGCATAAAACTAATGACAACTTAGTAGATAGAAACAATCTCCCCTTTTGACATTAGTTTGGTATGTTTGACAAAACTCCTTTCAAAGTCATAATACAAAATCTATATACTTGCAAAATAAACTGAAATGTCAGTATATACAATGATCAAATACATACTCATAAACATACTCCCCTTATCAATCTTCTGTACATATCTTGATTTCATGTTCTGTATTTCCATGCTCCCCATGACAATTTCAACTGTACACTCAGATATTCATGCTCGGTCATGTGTTCGGTACACTCCCCCTTTTTGACAAACATCAAAACTAGTTACCATTTGGTGGGGGTAACTGATCAAAAATAGATTTATACTTTGTACAAGCTTCAGTAAGAGTGTTCTTAAGTGCATCCTTGACACTTTCCAGTATTGTAATCTAAGTTGTAATATCAGCTAACAGTGTGATCAAACCATCCGATGTGCTTCCCTCTGCTTGAGTTGATAATTTGGTAGCTCGATTGATCTTCTCTTGAACTGATGACAAATAGGGAATAAATAATGTTTGAAGAGTCATGACATCCATCCTTATTTTATGCTCTTCATTCCAAAGTTCTAACTGTTGAGCCATAAGTGTTTGTAGCCTTGAATAAAAATTCTAAAGAGAATTTGGCTCGGTAGTCAATTTACTTGAGAGATCGGTATCTCCTTTTCAATGACTTCAGTATTATGCTTGATATCTTTGATAAATAATGAAAATGTACATAACTTTTGGAATAAATAAATAATATGTTTGAGTTGAGGGGATAACTCAGCAATGAATTCAATAAGATTTATTTTACCTATAGCAATTTCTTTCTACACTTCTTCAATCATCTTGGCAGTTAGCTCTTTTTCCTTCAATTTGCTAAGGTATTCTGATGCTTCTACTCCTGATTTCTCCAATTGAGTGAATAGTTCATCCAGTTGCACATGGATGACAACATCTTTATTGATGGTAGCTTCAGGTATCATATCTGTCAATAATGTTTTGACCTTCTGAAGTACTCGGTTCTTCTGTTGAATAGCTATCTGTCTTTCCTGCTCTGCTTTGGCTTTACAAAGCTCACTAAATTCTATCAGTGCTTGCCCTTTCAATTTTGTTAGGTCAACATTTAGTAGCACAATAGGCTTTGATAGATCTACCTTAAAACTGTGTCGTTTTGATTTCTTCTCCTTTGATGATGCCTTTGTCGATTGAATGGGTACAATGGCTTTGGAGACTTAACCTTCCTCGGTATGTTGCTCGGTAGGGGCAACACTTTTGTCAGTTCCTGTAGCCTCTATTTTATCCTTCGGTGTTTCCTTGCTTGAAGTATCAGTGGCAATTGTCTCAGTGCTTGAAGGTACTTGTGAAGTTTGCTCATCGATGGCCTGAGAGGTAGGTTCATCTTGTTTAACCTTTGGAGCCTCTGTGCCTTCTTTTGTGTCCTGAGGTTTCTTGGCTGAGACTTGTTCAGTGAGCGGAGGATAGGACTTGACCTATTCCAAAACTGATTCACTTGACACAAGTTTGGCATAAGTGTTTCCTTCTATCATTTCTTCGTCTTGTGCTTCAGTGTCTATGACATCCTCATCTAACTGAATAGTGGAATCAGGATCTTGCTTGGTGATGTCAACTATTTCATCTTCACCTTTTGACTCTTCAGCCTAAATCCTGAATATCTTCTTCCATTTTTCTTTGGTTTCATTTTCAACTTCTAGATATAGTCCATTCATCATTTTTAAGGCTCTATGTTTTACTTGAAAATTTATCTGGTAGTTTTTCAAGTGATCTCTTATTTCATCTACCGACATATCTGGAAAGAGATGTACCAAAACTCTTTCTCTTATTTGTTTCTTCGATTCCATAGCATACTTCCATCTATTATCAATATGTGAGTATAATGCTTCTAGAAGAAAACCAGTCACTTCCAATGGAACTACTTGGAATTTGAGAAGTGTACTAATTATAGTATCTTCTATTTTTCTCTTCTCTTCATCTATTCTAGTATCATATTTTACATATCTAAATGACCCAAATCCACCATATTCCTTAAATTTTGCACAAAAATTGTCGACACTGTGTACATCTTCATTTGTGCTTTTTACAATCTGAAATTTATTTACATCTTCTGACTCTGTGTCACTTTCCAAAATTAGTTTTATGTTCTTCTTTCTATAAGTTTTTGTAACCTTGGGTATTTCTACATTCTTTTGCTTCTTACCGAGTGACACAACAGATGATCTAGTGTACGGTTTCACTGGTGGGGTCGGTGATACCTTGGTTGCATCCTGTTTCTTTCTTTTCAAAATTTTGCCCTTTGGCAACTCGGTGCTCAGTGTAATTGCTGCTTCTTGAGCTTTAGACTCTTCTTCAATTGAAAGTTGAACATTCTTAGTAGGAGTGGAGGTAGAAGCTTCTCCAAACTTTTCAGTTAAGTCCTTGATCATTCTTGTGGCTTTCCTGGCAGCCTTTGGTACAACTATGCTCATTTTTACTTTTTCTTTCACCTCTTCATAGGTTCCATATCTTTTCTCAGTAGCATGCCTTGGAAGTGCTAAGAAGGCATCTATCTGTTGTTGAGCAATGTCAAATCTATTTCATAACCCATAGGCAGTAGTGATTGAGTCCTGGTTCTACTGCGTTGACATAACAGTAGTCTATATCCAACTCAAACCATATGGTATCCTTGTATTTTTCCACTAGCTGAGGTGGAATCCTGTACCTGCTATGCATCTTTTCTTGGAATTTGTTGAAGTAGTCATCCATTATCATATTGAAATTATCACCTAGCTGATTGATGAAATCATTTATTTGATGGGTGATAGGTCGGTGTAATTCCCAAACAATGTTACCGACTGATGGAAAGAATTTCTGAAAATAGAAGAACATACACACTAGGAGTGACCCAAACTTTAGTGTTAGCAGTATTATTGTTCTTCGGTTTCCTTATTGTATTTAGATTTTCAAAAAGATTCTTCAACAATACTTCACATCAATCAATTTGCATACCCTTTTTAACAATTTTGTAGGCCAAATCTACAGCTGCACATAGTACACTATTTTTTCTTGCCGACTGGAAGAAACAATAACCAATAACTCTAATAGAAAAATTAAGTTATGCATCTGTCACATTGTTCTACATAAGACCTCTGCTATTAGACTCAACACTGGTTAATGTTATCAATTCCTTTTGTGAAATCATCTTCTATGCTTGGGCATGGTCAAATATAGGGTATCCGATTATTATGTGAATAATCTCCTTGGTGATCTTGAAAGGTTGTTCCTCTAGCCACATAAAATCGTCATGTACTCGGCTCAAGACAAATTTGACCCATTGGGGTTTGAAGACTCGAGGATAGGTTAGGGCTTCGGTTAATCCCTTGACTTTGATATGCTCAAACTTGCTATCCAGATCTCCATCAGTGCACAATTTATCATACATATCCTTAATCTCAGTGTGACCTAGCTCATCAACTTTGCACTTGGTATAAAATCTAACATCTTCAATCAATAGAACCCTATCCGAAATAAGAGAAAATGCAGTTTTCTCATCGAGTTTGGAAGCCACTTTGGGAGGTAAGGTATATTTCAGTGTAGGCTTCTCAATGGTCTCTACTACAATAGGTTTTTGAACTTTGGGGGCCATTACAAACTGAAATTCTGCTTACGAAATAGCTTAGGGTTTCAAATAACCAGAAAATGCTTTCAACTTAGTAGATACTTTGCAAATATTCACAACTTGACTTGATTAGTTAACTGCTAAAAATATGGTTTTAGATTTGCTAAATACCTTGAGTTCGCTCTGGAAATGTTTGATCGCCTTTAGATTCGCTCTGCTCTGCACTTTGAAAACTTGGTAAGTGAAAAATGATCGCACTCAATACTTTTAATACCTCCTTTTGACCTTATCAGGATTCATGCGGTTAGGTATAATAGGAATTAAATGCACTTGGCTTCCCTTTACCGACTAACTCTCTTATTAGCTTTTTACCGACTAGACAGGCTTACTAGTTTTACCGACTTCCCTGGTAAATCAAAAGACTAGATAATTTTTTGAACTTGCTATTGCATCTTAGCTATGCATATTTTGAATTTAAGTGCATGAATACATAGGAACTGTTAAGATCTAACCTTTGAGAATGTAGTCCCTCCATACCTTCATTGACTAATCTAGAGTAGATGCACCTAACTCGGTAGGTAAGGTGCTTTCTTCATTAGTTGACACATTTTCCTTCTTTTTCCAAAATTTCTGCAGTTTGCTTCCTATCTCCTTAGTATCTCCTCTCGGTTGGACTCTGCAATCTTTAGCTATGTGTCCTACCTTGTGATAATGAAAACATGCCATTCCTGGACTTCTCCATGATCTCTGGTTGTTCATTCCAAACCTTATCATATAGTTTGCACTTATATGTCCATATCTTCCACAACATTCACACCAAATTCTTGTATTGTAATCCCATGGTACTGAAGTATATTGTCGATTGAGATTTTTGTCAGTTCGGTAGCTTCTAGTGTTTGCTCGGTGTGGAGTCCACATATAGTTTTTCTGCTTAAACCAACATTTCTCAGTGTTGTGTCCATATCTATTGCAATTTTTCCAAAACCCTTTGTATTTTGCCTTCTCATAATTGTTGACAGACGTTGTTCTACATTGCTTAGATGTGTGACCATACTTATTGCAATTGTAACAATAACCATAAAACCTAGTAACATCCGGTTGCTTACCTTTTCTGATCTGGCAAACGTTGGCAGTATGTCCTTGTTTTCCACAGTAGTTGTAAATAGGCTTCTTGTCCTTGATGTTCTCTTTGTTTCCAGCTTGCTTGGATGATTCTCCTTTCTCGGTAGAGTTGTTTCCTTTGTAACTGAGTCCTGCATTTTTGTTGGGTTTTCTCATATTCAGTTGCCTATCCAACATTTTTGATGCTTCGTGGCTTTTCCTCAATGTTTCTTTTGACTTCTTTTCTGCTTCTAGTTCATCGGTCAATCTTGATATTTCAAGTTTCAATAATTGGTTCTCATTTTCCTTTTGAGTAGCTTCATGATGTGCATAGTCCAATTGATCAGACAAATTATGTTGAACTACAGTCATCCTTGATATTTCATCATTCTTTGAAGTCACCATTGCTTCTAGATGTTGTTTTTCTCCTTCTATAATTCATTTATTATCTTCAGTTGTTCTCAATGCATCAATATTTTCAGTCATCTGTGTGCTAAAATACTCATGTTCCCTTCTCATTTCTTTTAGTTGTTCACTAAGTGCTTTGTTCTTTTCTTTCAACTCTGCAATCATTTCTACATATTCTTCTGATATGTTGTTCTCAAATGATGTCTCAATTTGTTCCACCAACTCTTGTGAGTCTTGTAAATCATCAGACAACCTTCTTCTGACTTTCAATGATCTCTGCATTTCGGCAATCATTTGATTAGCATGATCCAATTCTTCTTGAAGATTCACAATCCTGTGAGATTGTTTATAGCCTTCCATTGATAGGATCTTTCTCTTTAGGTTGTTAGACCCTTTACCAAGAGTAAAGCTCTGATACCAATTGTTAGGTCTTACTTGGAAGGCTAATGTACTAAGAGGGGAGGGGTGAATCAGTACTTCAAAACTTTTCTTTACAAAAAAATTTACTGATAAACACAAACTATGTAATGCTGATCTCAAAGATATAAAATACTGAAACATAATCATAAAGATAACATGCATCAAAGTATCACTCCATAACACAATGATTTTTGGTCATGTAGAAACTCTTGGTTAGAGAGAAAAATTGCAGTGGGGATGGCTCCCACAACTTCACTACTGCAGTAATCAAGATTGCTCAATTAGAGCTACATGTTTAGCCATTTCTGATAGCTTACCCTGTTAGGAGTATAAAGATCTTTAGATCTACCTTGCTAAAAGATTTTACAAACACTTCTACAAAATGTTGTACCTGGTTAAAGGCTTTACAATTTATAGACTTTATTAGAGTCTTTTACCCTGTTAGAGGTTTCTATTACAACTTAATATTTCAATCAAAATCTTTACAAAATATCTGCAACTTCACATCTGAAATGTTATAGCAGACTCTATGTGCTCAATATAAAATTACCTTGCTCATAGCATTCCTCGGTAATTGATAAATCAACTTGGTAACCACTTCTGTATTCTCTGTTCCTTAAATTGTTCTCTGAAACCTTCTCAGTAACCTGTGATTATCTTTGTCAATCTTATTCCTTCATGCTTGACTTAATCATTCCTTTGTCTCTCTTCTTGTGATTGACCTTACATGTCACCTCTTTATGTACTCAAATCATTCTGTTTATATAGATCTCTGAGATGATGATTTGTTCATGCTTCGATCATACAAACATGTTTTTATTGAATGAATAAACATAGAAATTATTTCATTGGATATTCTTCCTCAAAATCATACAAAATCTTTAAATGCAATCCAATGTAGTAATGGTTTCATCTTCTCGAATTATGTAACACGTTTCACATGAGTGTCCAGGTTCATTGAATCTGGTAACACGTTTTCACTTGGTTCAGATTAACTCGGTATACCTTTTTTCCTACTCGGTAAACATATAAACCTTACTTGGTAGATAGTCTGCATATGTCTCGGTTCACAGCTTGGTGTGTATCAACTCGGTGACTTGTCTTTCTTTTGTAACTGACACCAGTGACCTTGGTATTTACCGACTGGACTTTTCGGTAGTATTAACTGACTAGAGTATATAGAATGACTTTGGGCATAAAACTAATGACAACTTAGTAAATAGCAACAGAATTGTAGAGCGTAACCTTTATCAACCATCTGTCCAACACTCAAAAGATTATGCGTCAAACCTTCAACATACAAGACATCATCATTGTTATGCTTACCATCAAAAGAAATAGAACCTCTCCCACGGATCACATAGGCTTTGTCATCTCCAAATCTAGATCAGCACTCCTCTGAGGAGGTCCCATGACCCCACCGCTGCTAGTATCCATCCTCACAGTAGTATGATAGCTACCTTCTCTCTGACTCTCTGCGACTAAATCCTCATATAATCGTTGCCAGTGTGTTATCTCCTTCCCAACCCAAAATAGTGCTCTAACAGTATCAGCTAAGAGAGTGTCTGATCCAACCTGTTGAATGTGATCAAGAATACCCTGAGTATCTTGTTGTCTCCTAACAACCCTATCTCTCTCTATCATGAGTGTATGCACATGTACTCTAAGCTGATCTATCTATGCCATGAGACTATCCAAAGTATCCAGCTTTGGCACATCCTACTGAGGAGCATGATTCTGAATCCCTCATCTCCACCTCCTCTCCACCTACTGGAATCTCAACCCGAGTAGCTCTCAGAACCCATCGTCTAATGAGAGGAACATGATCCTCTGAATTCTCCTCCTCTCCACCATGAGCTACAATAACCCCAGGGTCTGGTTGAATCTAACCAAAATCAATGCCTCTCCCGCAACCCCCATCCTGTCCAATGCTCCTGCCTCCTCCTGTAGAGGGTAATCCTCTCATTGATCTCATACTTGCCCTGCCAGTATCCCTCCCAATCCATCCTGCATCTCTCCCACCCATGGGAAGTGGTCTCCCAACCTTTCCAACCTATCCAAAAGGTCCTCCACAGACTCTCAATCAACCTCCTCTCCGCTCGAGTCTCCTACTGCCTCCGCCTCCATCTCCTCCCTCATCTCCCTCACCTCTGACCTCTTGAGAATCTCTAAGCTCTCATCTCCATCTCTGTCTCTATCTCCTAATTATGGGATCATCTGAATCATCCTCCTCATCTCCTGAGCTGGGAGGAGGGTCTGATGGATCAGTAATCCGAGGAAAAGGGTGTGTAAGCATGTACTGAGCATAATTCATAGTCACCCTAGGATTTAGAATGTGTAATCTCAAATCATAAACCACCATAGGAGTAGCCAGAAACTCTACGCGTGCTATCTCAAAAGACAAAGGAGGTCCCCAATCTCGCCTATCCTTGTATCATCGTGCATATATAGTAACACCAGTAGGCATGTGCTGAATGATACCAAACTGTCTCAAAATGCGACTCATCAACTGCCACTCAATAATGTATGGAGTAGGACCAATCAGATGTACCTAATTTTCAAGATGTGCCCAATTGGAAAAATCATTAAAAAAAAAATACTTAACAAAAAAATACACAACTATGACTTGTTTGATGCGCACGTTAGACACTTTGTTATGTTTTTCAAAAAAAAAATCAGGGTCTGTGTTTTGTGCATGAAGGATTTTACCCCCTTAATCTTATCCAATTTTGAAAAAAATCAGTAGTTTGGAATCTAGATTCAGAGTACTACAATCTTTGTTCTTTGAGTATCTTCATATCTTGAATGGATGACTCTTAACTTTCTCCTCCAAGTTCAGGTTTACCCGATTTCAGAAAAAAGTGTCCACTTATACCCCCCTCTTTGCACACCATCTTGGTGCACTTACCCTATTTTATCATATCTTTTATTTGTTGCCTTTGTGGGGGCCAAATCATTATCCAATCAATCTTTAATCTCTTATGTGGTTGTCCTACAATGCAATTTGTAGTTGTTGCATGCCTCCCTATCATATGGGCATCTAGCATAACAAAACGTGCTACCCATATTGGCACAATCTAAAAATAATCTTTAAGTGATTACTATCTTTGCAATCTCTATCTAAATGTAATCATTTTTGTATTGTTTTTTTTTCTCTTTTGTATAGCATGTTTGTTTGTAGCTATCATGTTTGTGATAAAATAGCTCAGCAATATCTCACAAAGGTTTGGGTCTATTCCCTGGGGACAACTTCACATGAATAAAGGATTATGCTTTCTCTTTGTATCTTGGTAAAATTTTCTCAACTTTTTAATTTTTACTTTAACTTGCATCTCCCTTATGATATGCTCGCTAAAGTGGGGGCATAATGTAACATTGTAAACTACACCTCGTACAATTCCATGTCATAATGAGCATCTCCAATTTAAGCTAAATCAAATATATCCCTTAGCTTCCATCTTTTCGACCACTTGGCTTGCCTTGTCATCCCTTTTTGTCCATTTTCCTGACCATGTAAACTATTTGACGTAGGGATATTTGCACATTGTGAAGACATCTGTGCATCAAGCTTACACCACACAAAAATGTAGTTTAAAGGTGGTTGTTGGAGCATTACACCTGGTATTTTTGCCAATGTAATGCGTCCTTCGGCATCCACTAACATCGAGAATACATTTTGGGTTGGTTATCTTTCTTTTTTTGCCTCATTCTTCCTCTCAAATCACTCTAACAATTTGGGAAACTTCTTCTTGGCATTCTTGATCATTTCACTCATTTTTTTGCTATGTTTGTTGTCAATAAAATGAATTTATAATGAAGGGGAAGAACAATGTGAATTGGAATTTAAGTTTCATGAAAAGAAGAAGAAAGATAAAGAATACAAAGTAAAAAGTAAATCAATATAAATAATATAAATTCTAATTCTATCAACCATAATTTAAAAAAATCATCTAGGCACGCAATCTCATCTAAACTCGTCTAGGGCTTCTCTCTAAGATTAGTTTGTCAGTAGGTGACCACCAATGAAGTTTGTCATGATACTTTACATTATGACATTGCCACTCCCCCTTATAGAAGTATTACTAAAAATCTAAATCAATTATTGTAAATCTTTATCATTTCTACATGATCAATATTACAACTTGTAATAATTTATTAAAAAATAAATAAATTTAATCGTATATACTATTTAAAATAAATTATGACAATAATAAATTACACATTTTAAAATTAAGATTATATAAGTAATTTTCAATTTAAAAACTAAAAAACTTTAAAAGTCATATCTACTAACCTCATCCATATTTTCTGCATACAAATAAAGAAAATATTATCATTTTAGAAGTTCAATTGCTAATTTAATACACATTTTTAACTTTTGCTTTATGGAATATCGACTCTTTCCATTTATAATAGTGAAATTTTTTGTTTCCTTCGTGGCAAATCTTCAGTAGTCACCCAGCTCTTTCACTCCCATTACCTTATCTCTTCCCTCGGTGAAAAATCTAATCTTGAAGATTTCTGTCCCTCGAACAGTGTGCCTGAGTCGCATAAAGAATTCTTGTTTTCCCTCGTCACAAATTTTCCAAGTCACGAAGCTTCGAATCAAACATCAATTATAACTTTTCTTGACTGAGATGACTGGTGGTTTCCTCGAAATTGAAATGTGATTTCCCTAAAATTTAGAGAGGCGTGAGTAAATTGATGTCAATTGTCGACTACTTTAGCTCAAGACTGAAAATTGTATGAAGGAAACTTCCAAGATGTTTGATGTTGTTGACGAAACTTGACATATGAATCTAGTCTAGTGTTCATGTCACAACCCTCCTTTACCACCTTTGGATTTAAAATACAAACTCTACTATATTTTTTGATAAACTATTTAAATGATTGAATGAATATTATAAAAGGATAAAATAATAAAACATACACACACACATGGAAAATATACATTTTTCTTAATCATTTATTTAGTTTTCCTCATCCAATTATGGCACATGTTGTAGGAAGAGGAAGAATAAGAAGCTTCTAGAGGATTCTCCACCACCTTGCATGTAACTCCTCCCACTAAGTCTAATCAATTTGCATGAAGTCCAAAATTGAGAAAGAATCTCTTTTTTTTAATTAAAATTATAGATAGTGGAATAGGGGAATTTTTCTTATAAATGATATGCAAGTTTCAAAGAAGGGAGTTGATTTTGTTTTGAAGGAAATTTTCCCATGTTTTTTTTGGTAGTCTCATTTTGTTGCAGGAATTTTTAAGTTATTGTTGGAAGATCTCTCTCTAGTTGCAAGGAAGGATCAAGGATAGCTAGAGGATTCAATATCAAGCTTCAACAAACCAAGTTCTCTCCTTTTGTCATATAAAATAGCTTCTAGATCTTCTTTCAAAAGTTTTATTAGTGTAAGTCTTTTTCTTCTATTTAGAAGCAATTATTGATAAGTTTTTTCCACATAATGCAAGTAAAAGATAGTTCTATTAATTTTATTTTCCTTAAGAAATATGCTCATAATCTTGCCCTTTTGTTTTTTTCCAAAGATTTTAGATCTATGCATTTGAATCTTAATCTTTACTTCTTCCCTCTAATTCATTTATCTGGAAATCTGAATCTCATTCTTAAAATGAATCTCTGTAGTTATTTTAAATCTCTGGGATTATTTTAAATCGCTGTAGTTATTTTAAATCTCTGGGATTATTTTGAATCTCCGTAGTTATTTTAAACCTTTGTAGTTATTTTAAATCTCTGGGATTATTTTAAATCATTGTAGTTATTTTAAATCTCTGGGATTATTTTGAATCTCTGTAGTTATTTTAAACCTTTGTAGTTATTTTAATTCTCTGGGGTTATTTTAAATCGTTGTAGTTATTTTAAATCTCTAGGATTATTTTGAATCTCTGTAGTTATTTTAAATCTTTGTAGTTATTTTAAATCTCTGGGATTATTTTAAATCGATGTAGTTATTTTAGAACTCTGGGATTATTTTGAATCTCTGTAGTTATTTTAAACCTCTGTAGTTATTTTAAATCTCTGGGATTATTTTAAATCGCTGTAGTTATTTTTCTCTGGGATTATTTTGAATCTCTGTAGTTATTTTAAATCTCTGGGATTATTTTAAATCGGTGTAGTTATTTTAAATCTCTGGGATTATTTTGAACCTCTGTAGTTATTTTAAATCTCTGTAGTTATTTTAAAACTCTGGGATTATTTTGAATCTCTGTAGTTATTTTAAATCTATGTAGTTATTTTAAATCTCTGTGATTACTTTGAATCTCCCTATGAGTTGGTCAAAGACCTCTCTATGAATATTAGTTGAATAAATCCTCCTGTGAATATTGGAAACGAATCTTGGAAATAAACAATTTCCCCTGTGAAGTCTGGAAATAAACTCCCTCCCCGAGAATGCTGGATAAAGCTCTCTCTCTCTCTCTCTCTCTCTCTCTCTCTCTCTCTCTCTCTCTCTCTCTCTCTCTCTCTCTCTCTCTGATAATCAATCAAAAAAAAAAAACAATTATTTGATCATCTATTTTTTTTCTTACTTTCATAAATAAATCTCTTTTGTTTTTTTTAATAAGAAATATGAAACCAATATATATATATATATATATATATATATATATATATAAACAAAAATCTCCACTTAAATTATATTTCTTAGTTTTTTTTTAATATATATATTTTAAATTTGCAATTTTCAATTTTAATAATTACTTCGGATTAAATTTTGATAATTGTTTTTAGATAAATATTAAGTTAATTCTTAATAATTGTTTTTAGATAAATTTCAAGTTAATTGCTAATAAGTATTTTTGTTTAAATTTTAAGTTAAATTAGGAAATATTAATTCTTTCCTTAGTATAAATTTTAAGTTGTTGAATTTAAATATTAGGGATTTTTGTGTAGTAAATTCACGATTAAATTATCCTTGGTAAATTTTATACTCATAAATTATATTATATCAAATTCTTTTAATTAGAGTTACTCGTTCCATTTAAGATCCGTTGGGCACTTAGTTGGCCCTTAGCAATTAATTCATGTTAATATGATTGAATCAATCACTATTTTTGGATTTGGTTAATCATGCACACAAGTTGCACTATTCTTATATCATGCAAATTACTTGTAGATTAACTACTTTTATTGACGTTATTATCTCCATGCAAGTACACATGCATTCATCAACATGCAAGTTTTTCATATGCAAGTTATATTTCAAGTTATTGGTTTTATTCTACGTAATTCATCTAGTAGTTATTCAATCAATTAAAATTATGCATTGTTTTCAAACATGATGTTTTAATAATTTCTTAGTTAGAAAACTAAATAAAGGAAGATGGAAACCTAAACCTAGTAGCGTTCGGTATATATGGTGCCTCTGGGTCACGCTTACGGGTAATGTCATCATGTTGAACTACTGCACTTAATGCCTAATAAAGCTACATCAACAACGTCTGTGGCATCATCCCTATAAATCATCGGTGAGTAATAAGGGACACTTGGAAGTTAAAAATCCAAGGGGTGGGTAATCCCCCTTGGATCGATAATTTAATAAGATAATTTTTAAATGATCTTTCATCCACTGAGCTAAACTATAGTAAACCCCTATAGGGATGTTGAGTGAAATGCTTTTATAAAAATTGATTTTAATCTTGAAGGGGTATTGGTGATTGACAATTTTTCCAAGGGTGACGCTCATGATAGGTGTTAGGATGTAGTTGTTAGGCCACAAACAATAGGCCATCTTGAGCCTTTGTTTAAGTGCTACCATCGTGGGTAGCAACTGCAAAGAAACTGTCTGGGACATTGACCCTAGAAAGCGTTGCGTACCCACAAATCAGTTTACATCAAACCATAGAATAGAAAGTAGAACTACGTACTTTACGCCTTGATCCCATGCCGAAGTGGGTATGTAGGCAGTCTTGGGATGGAGTTGTCCCTCGTACTCAGGCATTCGTGGGTGGGGTCTAGGCTTGGTAAAGGAAGGATTGTGTAAGAATCCTATTTTGAAAGATAAAGATAATTAAATTGGAAAAATTAATTCAATGCATACTCGGAAGGAATCCCATATGGATTCGCTTGACTTCTCGAGGCTTTAAGCCAAATTCTGAGGTGGAATTAAAGCTTGTATTATGTTATTTAATTACTCCTAAGGACGGCAACCTCGGTGCACTCCTTTTAGAAGAGTGTAGTACTTAGTGAGTGGCTTAGGACCCAAATGGTCCCGATGAGTCTAAGTCTCTCGCCAAAGCATCTCCTATCCCATTTGGATAGATGCCTACCCCGTATGGGTAGATGCCTATCTCGTATTAGATACATGAAATCTTATGTCCCGTATGGACAAATGCCTAACCCGTATGGTTAGATGCTCATCCCGGATGGATGAATGCCTAATCCTAATGGATGGATGCCCAGAGTATGCGATTGAATCAAACACAATGATTAAATTTAACACACAAAAAAAAAGTGGCCAATTTTGTTAAGTTAATTATGGTGGGTTATTACATGTGGTATCAGAGCAAAGGTTCAAATCTAGGCCTTGTGCTCACTTCAATTTATTCAACTAAGGGAATGTTTTGCAATGGTAGAAATTAAATTTTAAAATCCTAAATCAAGAACTAACTACATAATTTAACTTTCAGGTAGAAACCTAGAATGGCAAGAGGAAGAGGAAGAGGAGAGGAAGGGGTAATGGAAGGCGTACTAGGAGTCAAAGGGAAGAAAACCATGAGGAAAACCATGAGGAAAACCATGAAGAAAACCATGAGGAAGACCATGAAGAGGAACAACACAACCCAAGAAATAACGAAGATGGGGTCCAAGCTATTATTGACCTTCTAACCGAACAAAGAGATAAAATCAACTTCTTGGAACAATCAATGCAGGACCTTAGGGAAAGGCAGAATGACTTTGAAAATAGAAGTGGTACCGAGAATGGAAACCCTGGTAGCAATCAAGGGAATATAGTGGGTAATAGAAAGGAAAATAACATATTGGAACTCTCCAAGGACTTAAAGAAAATCACCCCTCCTAAATTCGATGGGAGGCAAATTGGTGAAGGGACTGAGAATTGGCTAAATGAAATGGAAAAGTATTTTGAACTAAGAGATTTTAGCGAAACAACCAAGGCTTTATGGGGTTCCTATCAACTCACAGGGGAGGCAGCTAGTTGGTGGACCAACACCAAGGAACAAAATGGGTATAGCAGGGTTACGGTCACATGGGATCAATTTGTTCACCACTTCCAAGATAGGTGGCTCCCTTAATTTTTCTTTGATGAGAAGGTGACAAAATTCCATAATCTACATCAAGGGCCCCTATCCGTTCAACAATATTGGGATAAGTTCACCAAGTTGCTTAAATATGTACCTATGTACCAGAAAGATGAAGAAGGCCAAGCAAGGAAGTTCATTTTGGGGCTAAATACCAACATAGGGGCAGAGGTTGACATGCATGGACCCAAAAACATGAATGAAGTACTTGAAAAGTCCCTAAGGCAAGAGAGGAAGATTCAAACACTAGCAGGGCGAAACTATAATGGGAACCACTCATTTAAAAGGAAGCAGGAATTTAATGGGGACACTAATTTTAACAAAGGTCAGAGGAATAATTCTTCTGAAAGAAGACCACCTCCTAATCAATATTAGAGGAATGGAAATAATAATAATAATAATAGGGGCAATAATAATAGAGGCAACTATAACAAGAATGACTAGCAAAACAGGATAACTTATCCACCCAGGGCCAATGAAACAAGGAATGATCCCCCTAGAAATCAAGGTAGGAGGGGTCTTCCAGGTGGATGCTTCATGTGTGGGGGAAACCGTTTTGCTAGAGAATGTCCTAGAATGAAAGGACAAATTAGGGCCAATCAACCCCAACAAGGGCCCCAACAAAGGATTCATGCAGCAATTAGGAACCGAAGAGGAAGATACCAGAATGTTCCTGTGGAAACTACAGGTACACTATTTGAACAACCAATATCAATTCTAATTGACACTGGATCATCTGAATGTTTCATTTCACCTGAAGTAGTAAGAAAATATGCATTAAAAGTTAATCAAATGGAGTTATCATGGATGGTTCAATATGAGGATAAGGCAACTAGGGAAGTAACTAAGTGTTTACCGAGGGCAAGGGTACAATTTCCTGAGTTTGAAACAAGGGTAGATCTCTATGTGGCACCCCTGGGATTATATGATGTAATTATTGAAATGAGTTGGTTAACTGACCATCAAGCCAATGTAGATTTCTATAACAAAGTTGTTGAATGTTTGGATGATGGGGGAAAAAGGGTCAAAATCCAAGGAAAATTTAAACCCATTAATATAGAAACCATCTCAGCCATGCAATTAAAGATGAAAAGGAGAAGAGGAGGCCAAATCTATATGGTTGAAATTGATGAAGGAAAAGAGGAAAATACACCAACCTTTGAAAATACCCCCTTCTTAAAAGAATTCAAGGATGTTTTCCAGAAGAATTACCCGGCTTACCCCCTAAAAGGAAGTTTGACTTTTCTATCGAAGTACTACCAGGAGCTGAACCAGTATCAAGGGCACCTTACCGAATGAACACAACTGAATTACAAGAGCTCAAAATGCAATTAGAGGAACTCTTAGCTAAGGGGTTAATAAGGCCAAGTGTATCACCATGGGGAGCGCCAGTCTTATTTGTTAAAAAGAAGGATGGAACCTTAAGGCTATGCATCAACAATAGGATGTTGAACAAAGTCTCCATAAAGAATAGGTATCCCTTACCTCGCATAGAGGATCTTTTTGACAAAATGAAAGGAGCAGCAATTTTCTCAAAGATAGACCTCCAGTTGGGGTATCATCAACTTAGAATTAAGGAGGAAGACATTCCAAAAACAACTTTCAGGACTAGATATGGGCATTATGAATTCACAATAGTTCCTTTTGGTGTAACCAATGCCCCAGCTGCATTTATGAACCTAATGAATAGTGTACTCCATGACTACTTGGATAAATTTGTCTTGGTATTTCTGGATGACATATTGATTTACTCTAGGAGATGAGGAAGAACATTTAGTACACCTACAAATTGTTTTGCAAAGGTTGAGAGAACATAAGTTATATGGGAAATTGTCCAAATGTGCCTTCTTTGAGGAAAAGATTCACTACCTTGGTCATATAATATCAAAGGAAGGAATAGCAGTTGATCCATATAAAATAAAGGCAATAGTAGAATGGCCAATCCCTAAAAACATCTCAGAAGTAAGAAACTTTATGGGGCTAGCAGGTTACTATAGGAGGTTTGTGGAAGGATTTTCTAAGATAGTAAACCCCATCACCTCATTACAAAGGAAGGGTAAAAGGTTTGTGTGGACAAAACAAAGTGATAAGGCATTCCAAATTTTGAAAGGGAAATTAACTTCAGCACCCATTCTAAAGGTACCAGATCCGAATGGACACTTCACAGTCGTAACCGATGCTTCTATTGAAGGGTTAGGAGGAGTACTTGTCCAAGATGAAGGGGTAGTAGCTTACGAATATACGAAGCTAAAGACTCATGAAGTCAATTATGCACCCCACGACTTAGAGTTGGCAGCGATTGTGCATGCCCTACGAAAATGGAGGCACTTCTTACTAGGGAAGCCCTTTGAGTTAAAGTCGGATAACCAAGGACTAAAGTACATCTTTACCCAACCCCACTTAAATGCCAGACAAAGAAGGTGGTTAGAGTTTCTAAGTGAATATGATTTTGAAATTAAATATATTGAGGGGAAGGAAAATAGGGTGGAAGATGCCTTAAGTAGGAGGAGACACTTGATGACTATAGCAACATTCAAAACTTCTTTCAAAAGGCAAGTAATGGATGAACAAGGACATGACCCATGGTATGAGCAAGTCAAATTGACTTTGGAATACAATCCAACCAATCCTAAGATTGAAGGGTATACATTAGACAAAGATGGGTTGCTCAGATACAATAATAGAATCTATATTCCTAATTCAGGAAACTTAAGGGAAGTAGTCTTGTCGGAGGCTCACAATGCCCCTTATTCAGGGCACCCAGGAGTTAACAAACTATATGCAAACCTAAAGAAGTTATACTTTTGGCAAGGGATGAAGAATGACATAGTCAAATAAGTGGCTAAATGTTTGGAGTGTCAAAGAGTAAAGGTAGAACATAGACATCCAACTGGATTATTACAGTTACATGATGTACCTCAACACAAGTGGCAAGTTATTAGCATGGATTTTGTACAAGGGTTACCCATGTCACCTTCTAGGCATGATGCAATAATGGTGGTAATTGACAAACTCACTAAGGTGGCACACTTTATACCAAGGAACCTGACGGATGATGCACCTACCTTGGCTAGGCATTTTGTTAAGGAAATATTTGCATGGAATACTAGAGAAAATCATATCAAATAGAGATGCTAGATTCACTTCAAGGTTTTGGACAACTCTTTAATCAGCTATGGGAACTCAACTAAAATTTGGCACTGCATACCATCCTAAAACCGATGGTAAGACAGAAAGGACAAATCAGATTATGGAAGACCTACTTCGCATGTATTGCATGGACCAACAAAAGAAATGGGAAGAGTACCTACCTCTGGTAGAGTTTGCTTACAATAATACATATCAGACATCTTTGGGAATGACACCTTTTGAAGCTTTGTATGGTAGACCATGTCGAACACCTTTGAGCTGGGATAGTCTTGAAGATAGAGTAATTGTTGGACCAAATATGTTGAAGGAGATGGAAAGGAAAACTAAGGAAATTAGGCAAAGATTGAAGGAAACCTCAGATCGGTAGAAAAGTTATGCAGACAAAAACAGAACACCAAGGGAGTTTGAGGTAGGAGAGAAAGTCTTCCTAAGGGTTAGACCACACAAGAGTTCCATAAGATTTGGGAAAAAGACTAAGCTTGCACCCCGTTATGTTGGACCCTTTGAAATATTAGGAAGGATTAATCCAGTTGCATACCGGTTGGCCTTACCTCCCCAGTTGAGCCGAATCCATGATGTCTTCCATGTATCCATTCTAAAAAAATATGTACCTGATGAGAAACACATTTTGAATTGGGATGCTTTACAAGTCCAGGAAATGGGAGGAATAATGATAGAGCCATTCAGAATCTTGGAGAGGTGCCAGTGCCAGTTGCGCAATAGAGAGGTTGATCAATGCAAAGTGCAATGGGACCAGTATGATGAAAAGAATGCCACGTGGGAAGATACTAAGGAGATGCAACAGTTGTTTCCTTTTTTGTTTTAATCATGAACTATAGACTCTTTTAGATGCATTCAATAAGTGCATCCGGATGATGCACAAATTAAGGGGGGGAGGATGTCACAACCCTCTTTTACCACCTTTGGATTTAAAATGCAAACTCTACTATATTTTTTGATAAACTATTTAAATGATTGAATGAATATTATAAAAGGATAAAATAATAAAACACACACACACACACATGGAAAATATACATTTTTCTTAATTATTTATTTAGTTTTCCTCATCCAATTATGGCACATGTTGTAGGAAGAATAAGAAGATTCTAGAGGATTCTCCACCACCTTGCATGTAACTCCTCCCACTAAGTCTAATCAATTTGCATGAAGTCCAAAATTGGGAAAGAATCTCTTTTTTTTAATTAAAATTATAGATAGTGGAATAGGGGGATTTTTCTTATAAATGATATTCAAGTTTCAAAGAAGGGAGTTGATTTTGTTTTGAAGGAAATTTTCCCAAGTTTTTTTTTGGTAGTCTCATTTTGTTGCAGGAATTTTTAAGTTATTGTTGGAAAATCTCTCTCTAGTTGCAAGGAAGGATCAAGGATAGTAGAGGATTCAATATCAAGCTTCAGCAAACTAGGTTCTCTCCTTTTGTCATATGAGAAATTTATATTATCAAAAAAAAAAAATAGCTTCTAGATCTTCTTTCAAAAGTTTTATTAGAGTGTAAGTCTTTTTCTTCTATTTAGAAGCAATTATTGATAAGTTTCTTCCACATAATGCAAGTAAAAGATAGTTCTATTAATTTTATTTTCCTTAAGAAATATGCTCATAATCTTGCCCTTTTGTTTTTTTCCAAAGATTTTAGATCTATGCATTTGAATCTTAATCTTTACTTCTTCCCTCTAATTCATTTCTCTGGAAATCTGAATCTCATTCTTAAAATGAATCTCTATAGTTATTTTAAATCTCTGGGATTATTTTAAATCGTTGTAGTTATTCTAAATCTCTGGGATTATTTTGAATCTCTGTAGTTATTTTAAACCTCTATAGTTATTTTAAATCTCTGGGATTATTTTAAATCGTTGTAGTTATTTTAAATCTCTGGGATTATTTTGAATCTTTGTAGTTATTTTAAACCTCTGTAGTTATTTTAAATCTCTGGGGTTATTTTAAATCGTTGTAGTTATTTTAAATCTCTAGGATTATTTTGAATCTCTATAGTTATTTTAAATCTCTGTAGTTATTTTAAATCTCTGGGATTATTTTAAATCGTTGTAGTTATTTTAAATCTCTGGGATTATTTTGAATCTTTGTAGTTGTTTTAAACCTCTGTAGTTATTTTAAATCTCTGGGATTATTTTGAATCTCTGTAGTTCTTTTAAATCTCTGTAGTTATTTTAAATCTTTGGGATTATTTTAAATCGGTGTAGTTATTTTGAACCTCTCTAGTTATTTTAAATCTCTGTAGTTATTTTAAAACTCTGGGATTATTTTGAATCTCTGTAGTTATTTTAAATCTCTGTAGTTATTTTAAATCTCTGTGATTATTTTGAATCTCCTTGTGAGTTGGTCAAAGACCTCTCTGTGAATATCAGTTGAATAAATCCTCTTGTGAATACTGGAAACGAATCCTAGAAATAAACAATTTCCCCTGTGAAGTCTGGAAATAATTAGTTTTTTTTATATATATATTTTAAATTTGCAATTTACAATTTTAATAATTACTTCGGATTCAATTTTACTTATTCCATTTAAGATCCATTGGGCACTTAGTTGGCCCTTAGCAATTAATTTATGTTAATATGATTGAATCAATCACTATTTTTGGATTTGGTTAATCATGCACGCAAGTTAAACTATTCTTATATCATGCAAATTACTTGTAGATTAACTACTTTTATTGACGTTATTATCTCCATTGAAGTACACATGCATTCATCAACATGCAAGTTTTTCATATGCAAGTTATATTTCAAGTTATTGGTTTTATTCTACGTAATTCATCTAGTAGTTATTCAATCAATTAAAATTATGCATTGTTTTCAAGCATGATGTTTTAATAATTTCTTAGTTAGAAAACTAAATAAAGGAAGATGGAAACCTAAACCTAGTAGCGTTCGGTATATACGGTGCCTCTAGGTCACGCTTACGGGTAATGTCGTCGTGTGGAACTACTGCACTTAACGCCTAATAAAGATACATCAACGATGTCTATGGCATCATCCTTATAAATTGTCGGGGAGTAATAAGGGACACTTGGAAGTTAAAAATCCAAGGGGCGGGTAATCCCCCTTGGATCGAATATTTAATAAGATAATTTTTAAATGATCTTTCATCCACTGAGCTAAACTATAGTAAACCCCTATAGGGATGTTGAGTGAAATGCTTTTATAAAAATTAATTTTAATCTTGAAGGGGTATTGGTGATTGATAATTTGGCCAAGGGTGATGCTCATGATAGGTGTTAGGATGTAGTTGTTAGGCCACAAACAATAGGCCATCTTGAGCCTTTGTTTAAGTGCTACCATCGTGGGTAGCAACCGTAGAGAAATTGTCTGGGACAGTGACCCTAGAAAGGGTTGCGTACCCACAATCAGTTTACATCAAACCATAGAATAGAAAATAGAACTCCATACTTTAAGCCTTGATCCCATGCCGAAGGGGGTATGTAGGCAGTCTTGGGATGGAGTTGTCCCTCATACTCAGGCATTCGTGGGTGGGGTTTAGGCTTGGTAAAGGAAGGATTGTGTAAGAATCCTATTTTGAAAGATAAAGATAATTAAATTGGAAAAATTAATTCAATGCATACTCGGAAGGAATCCCGTATGGATTCGCTTGACTTCTCGAGGCTTTAAGCCAAATTCCGAGGTGGAATTCAAGCTTGTATTATGTTATTTAATTACTCCTAAGGACGGCGACCTCGATGCACTCCTATTAGAAGAGTGTAGTACTTAGTGAGTGGCTTAGGACCCGAATGGTCCCGATGAGTCTAAGTCTCTGGCCAGAGCATCTCCTATCCCATTTGGATAGATGCCTACCCCGTATGGGTAGATGCCTATCCCGTATTGGATAGATGAAATCTTATGTCCTGTATGGACAAATGCCTAACCTGTATGGTTAGATGCTCATCCCGGATGGATGAATGCCTAATCCTAATGGATGGATGCCCAGAGTATGCGATTGAATCAAACACAATGATTAAATTTAACACAAAAAAAAGAAAGAATGGCCAGTTTTGTTAAGTTAATTATGGTGGGTTATTACACACCATTCTTAGGAAATGTTTTCACTGCATTGTCAGAAAAAAATTTGTCCCTAAAGAATTTGGCCCCTTCCATCGACATCACTGTTTGCCCAAATAGAGTGACTTTCTTTTTGTTACATCCCTTAACAAAGAGTTTGGAAACATAGTCCTTTTTACCATGTAATTTCTTCATATACCCTATTAGCCCCCCTTTTTGTAATTTTCTCCACACTTTTTGTTCCTTCTTCCAATCTTCACAGCTCCTCGGCTCATTCCTGTTAATATTGCCCCCCATTGTTTCAGTAGTTCCAACAACCCCTCCTTCACCTAAGAAAAAAGAGACTCTACAATAACAACAGAGAAATGCAGAGCAAAGACACAAAATAAAATTAATCGCCCAAAAAGCGTGCAGGCTAGTCCACCTCATGTAATCTATAAACTTCCCACCAGCCCATCCTTCATTAATGTAGCAACTCAAACTAAGGGCCATCATAACATAATAAGAGAGTAACCTTTCCATTAATGCGATCAAAAAATAATTTCTCCTTAGCCTCCAAAGACATATTGCTTTCACCTTGCCACATGATGGGGGTCGATAAATTAACTCCTATGTTGGCAAAAGTGTCTGCCACCCTATTTGCTTCCCTATAGGTATGAGTTATGACAGACCTATCCAAACCTTCAATAATTTTAAGGGCCTTTATAATAATATTTTTAATTTTCCAAGAGGGCTTAGCCAAACCTTTAAGACATCTGATAATATTTAAGGAGTCCCCCTCTATCCAAACTTTTTTCAATTGCATGTTCTCAGTTTGGAAACCTAGAGGCAGAGCCACTGTAGCCAAACAATGCCCCTTTGAATCTCTAATCACTCCCCCCCAACTAGCCCGGGGTTTCGCTTAGCCGCCCCATCAAAATTAACTTTCACCCATCCCTCCAGAGGGTAACTTCAGACAACATCATCTCTAGATTTCTTTGCTTTCACCTTGCTAATATATTCCTCTAGCCTCCACTCCATAGAATCCTCTTATCCTCCTCAAAAATTGTAGTGGAAGGAAGGTAGGAGATACCACTGCCAATTAGCTTCATATTCTCTCTGATGGACCTATACACCTTGTCAAAAATAATCTCAGCTATGCAAAATGACTCCCTAAAGATTATGTTGTTCATTTCCTTCCAAACATGCTACGAGACATAGGGAAACAATAGGGACCAAAGGATTTTGATAAAAGAGTTGGAAGACTAGGGACACCTCCATTGAACAAATAAATCTTCCACCTTATCCGGAAAGACCCAAGCAATGTTCCATTTATGCAAAATCTTGCCCCAAATCTCCACCATGAAGGGGCAATGAAGCACAAGGTGAGAAACTAATTCTTCAGTATTAATACATAAATGACATTTATTCGGAATAAAGAATCCTCTCTTACTTAAATTGTCAGCAGTAAGGATTTTATTTTGGAGCAAAAGCCAAAAGAAAATATTCAGTTTAGGGGTGAGGTTTTTTATCCAAGCCTTAGCCCAAATAGGAAGATGGGACAGGGGAGAAACCATCTTTCTAATAGAAGAGGCCATGAAGAAGGAGCCATTTGAGGTCAACCTCCAAATAAAAATTTCTTCAACCAGATGATTAACAAACAAGGACTGCAATGCCTACTAGATTGGAGAAAATACAACATTAATTTCCTTCAAATTAACCAAAGAAGAGTTATTCCAATAGTCAAAGACAAAATAGCCAAATATAGCTTTGCAAATATTGACAAAGGGCAATAGGTCTGGGCACAAGCAGAGGGGTTCATCAAAAATCCATACATCTTCCCAAAATTTAATGCTAGAACCCTTAACTAATGCCTAGCCAGCTCCAACTTCAGCCACCTTTTTAGCCTTAAGAATGCTATTCTAGATGAAGGAACCATGTGGAATATCATAGGAATGAAAGAAGGAAACCATATTAGCGACACCATTAAGGTATTTGCTAAACCACACCAAATTTCATTCCTTCCTTTCACCATAAGTCCTCCAGACCTATTTAGCTAATAAGGCTTTGTTGAAGTCTTTTATAGCCCTTAAGCCAAGACCCCCAAAAACTTTAGGTAAGCATACCTTCTCCCAAGAAACCAAAGGCATCTTTCAACTATCTTCAACTCTAGACCACATAAATATTTTTTGTATCTTCTCAATAGCTTCAAAAAATTTGGAGGGGATCATAAATAAACTCAAAGCATAAACAAGTAGATTTTGAAGTGAGGATTTCAGCAATTGCAATTTCCCAGCTTGATTAAGCAAGGGACCTTTCCATCCCCCCAATTTCTTATTGAATCTATCCACAATGGAGATCCAAAAGGTGTCAGGAGGGGAGGATCCTAGTGGCAGTCCTAAGTAAATTGAAGAAAAAGGAATCCACAACACATCCAATGATGACAACAATTTTTCTTTGCCTTCAAGGAGGAGAATTGGTGAAAAAGATAGATGTCTTATTCCAATTCATAATCTGACCAAAGCTTGAGTATAGGTTTCAAAAGAACCTTTGAAAGATCTAGCTTCATGGATACTAGTAGACCTAAGGAGGATGGTATCATCCACAAATTGTTGGTGTGAGTACACGAGATTGGAAGATGAAGGCCTCGCTCCTTTAACTTCCCCTATATTGGTCAGCTTTTCAAGATATCTGCTTAAGTTTTCTGCCATGATAGTAAACAAGATGGGAGAGATGGGATCCTCTTGTCTTAATCCTCTTGGAGGATTGAAGAATCTAGAGGGGGATCCATTAATGATAGCAAATAAAGAAGGAATAGAGATAATTTTCTAGATAATATAGGAAACTCTATCATCAAAACCATAAGCTTGGAGGATTCTTCTCAGAAAACACCAATCAACTCTGTCATAGGCTTTAGCAAGGTCAAGCTTTATAAGAAACCCATCTTTCTTAAAGACATCCAGAGAATGAATATTCTCATGAACTATAATAATGGAATCCAGGATTTTCCTTCCCGGAACAAAGTCGTTCTGCTGCGAGGAGATGAGGGAGGGAAGGACAACCAACAACCTAGAAGTGACAACCTTGGATATAATTTTGTATAGAGAGTTACAAAGACTTATAGGTATAAATTTGTCCATAGAGTCCACCCCAAGGATTTTGGGAATAAGAACCAGAAAAGTTGAGTTGACTTCCTTAAGGAGAGATTTAGACCCAAAGATTTCCTTAACAACATTAACAATATCCTTCTCAACTATGTGCCAAAAGGAATGGAAGAAAAACATGGGGTAACCATCTGGACTAGGGGCTTTATCTCACTAAAAGGAAAAGTTGGTCTTTTTTATCTCCTCCATAGTAGGAATAGCTGATATACGTTTGTTTTGATCAGCCCCAATAACTTTCAGAATATTTTCCAACAAAGAATCTTGACTTTTCAAACAAAGATTAGATTCAACAGTCAAAAGAGAAACAAAAAGTGAACAGCCTCAACAGCTATCTCCTCCTCTTTTTTAGTGATAATTCCATCTCTCACCAACTGGGATATTCTATTTGAAGCTATGTGTTTCATAGTAGACATATGGAAGTATTTGGTGTTTTTATCCCCCGTTGAAAGTCATAGAGCTCTCGACCTTTGTCTCAAGAATTCTTCCTCACTGGCAATGATACTGTGATATTTGGCAAGGATTTCATTTTCTTTAGCTCTTGAAACATACTTAAATCCCTCTTTCTAAATACTATCCTGAACCTCTTTTAACCCCATTTGTAAAGTGGATTTAGTAGCAAAAATGTCTCCAAAGACCTCTTTATTCCAAGTTCTGACATTGTCCTTGAGAAATCTTAATTTTTAACAACTTTAAATATCGCAATGCCCTCCACACCGATATTCCACCATCTAAAAATATTTTCCTCCAAGGAAGGGTGTGAACCAAATTTTCTCAAATCTAAAAGGAAAGTTGTGTTTTTTAATGAGAACATCAGCAGTGAAGGATATGGGGAAATGATCCGACCCAACTCTATTGATAGTAGATAAAGAATAGTGGTATTTAGAGATCCATTCATTAGAAATCAGAGATTTTTCCAACCTAACCTGGATCAAATCATCACCATCCCTCATGTTTGACCATGTGTAGGAAGCCCCTTGCAACTCCACATCAAAAAGAGCCAACTCCACATCAAAAAGAGCCAAGTTATTGATAAACACCATAAGATCCACTTTGTTGTCCAAATGTGCTTGAGATCCCTCAAACTTTTCTGCTTCCTGGAGAGGGGTATTAAAATAACCCATAATCAACCAACTTTCATGAGCAAAAAATCTCCTCTTCTCCTCAATCTTTCTCCAAAACTTAAACCTAGCCGCTTTCGTATTGGGGGTGCAAATATTAGATAAAACCCAAGAGAAGTCATCCCTTATATGGTTTAATCTAAGAGAGATCAAGTTACCACCAACTTCAATAACTTCACCATCAATAGTTTTCTTGTTCCAAAAGATAGCAAACCCACCAGAAGCACCATTAGAGCTGCTACCAATAACTCCTCCAATTTTGAAAAGGTTAACTTTTTCCACTTTCTCTTTACCCATCTTAGTTTCTTGAATTAAAACAACATCTAGCTTATGGTCTCTTACCAGATTCTAGAGAATATCCTATTTATGGTGGCCATTAAGGCCCCTTAAGTTCCACGAAATAGTCTTCAATTTTTTCTTGGGGAACAGGTTTCCCAGATAGTCCTCGGGCTCCCATCAAAAATGTTTTTTTTTCTTTCAAACTCTCGATGCCACCTAGTTTTTTTCTTGCCAAGTGGAGATTTAGAATGTCCAAATTCTGCTTTAGCCCTAGTTCTAGTTTGCACCCCACTATTAGGACCCATTTTCTTATTTTTATTTCTACCAACCAATGTAAAAGATTCATCATCTTCTTCTCCTTTGCCTACAAATATTTTATCATCTTGATCTTGGAAGATTCCCCCACCATAACCTGACGTATGGGGAATCTCCCAAAAGGCATTAGGGTTCTTCAATTTGACTGAGTCTTGAGATCCCAAACCATCTGACCCATTAAGAGCAAAATCAGTTTCAGGGACCTCAAACATCCCACTATCTAGTAATTGATCACCTCCACTATCTGGCACAACCCCAATTTCTCCTTCTTCAAGATCATTTACCTCTCTATTGATGAAGGGTAGAGTAGTCTTCACCAGTAGGATTAACTCCCTCAACCCTCTATTTGTCTGATAGGTGCATTTGAGAATTAGTGTGTGCTTGTTTGTTTACAGAAGGGACCTACTTATGCAACATAGTGTTTTCCATTTTACCCTCAGTAGAGCTATTAGAGGTTGGAACTAGATTCTCCTTTTTTTGTTGCATCTCCCCTTGAGAGATACCAACACCTTTGTTGTGTTTCTCCCTCCAGATATGTTTATGAGACCCTTTGTCAGTAGGTGGGTTCCTCTCAATGCTAAGAAAACCCCTGGCCCAGTGTCCAACATTTTTGTAATGGAAGTAAACAAAGGGTAAGGATTCATAATCAATAGCTTGCACCCATTTCCCCAGCTTAGAGAAAATGTCAATCAATGATGGTAGATCAGTGTTCTGATAGACATTAACATATATCTTGGCATACACAGGCCTTTTTCTAGCAGCAGTCATTGGATCTATGTCAAGAAGCTTAACAAAGGAACTGGCAATGCCCTTGATGACATCCTCAAACCAAAACTCCATCGGCAAACCAAACAACCTAACCCAGACAAGAGCCAAGTCAAAAAAGGAGTCATTTAACTCCTGATTAGGAGACCATTTTATTAAGGGAAGCGAAGATCTCCCAACCATCCAAGGACCTCCACACAGAACACCTTCCAAATCTTTCGAACATGAAAAATTGAAGGAAAAAAATCCTTTAGGCATCGCAGAGATTTCAACTTGTCCTTTCAATCACTATTTCTTTTTGGCAAAGTCTCTCACCACACCAATGTTAGGTCTTGGACCAACAAATTTTCCAACTAAGGTGAAGGCCATTAATGAAATATTATGATCAATGATAGTGTTAGGAATGGAGATAGAAAACTTACCCGGTACCTTGTTTGATAAGTTTGAAACGCTAGGAAAGGAAGATTTTCCAGTGGATTTCGAACCAAGTATTTCGGCCCTTGATCCAACTATTCAAGCCTAGGATCTCAAGGGATCCTTCTAAACAACATACTTTTCCTACTCAGGTCCCTCTTTTGAGATTCCTTCACATGATCCCCTTTATCTCCAGGGTCAAAAGAGGGTCCCCAGATGGGTCCCCTTCCTTTTTGTTGTCTCCATCCATATGCACTCCAACGTTTGTGTCAGAGTCCTATTGCCCATGCGACGGAAGCATAGAGAATCTAGCACAGAGGCCAGAACCATCTTTCCTACCCAACTCCATTAAAAAAAATTGTTGAATAATTATTTTATGTTAATGGCATTTTCAATTGCAGAATACAAGTAATTATTGTTAGCAAAAAAAAAGCATGCTTTACAGCTAAGTTAACTATTTATAACTTTAACATTTAATTAATGAAAAAAAGATTTTGTTTAATTTAATTGAGGTTCATTAATGCATATCCCCCTTTTTAACATTTTATATATATGTATGATCAGCTAAATGAATTTAACCAGATCATTGCTTAAGAGAAGAGTCAAATAGTCAACGCGCATGTTGTGTGTGTATGTGTGTATATATATATAATAATTTTTGAAAGAGTAAATTTGATACATAACTATTATCACATTTTGCAAAAATCAAGTTCTTCTAAATAAATCTCAGTCTTATTTCAAAGCTTTGTTCTAAAATATTATCCATGTCTAATTATTTAATAATTTATAAAATTTAGGTTATGACATCCTTCCCCACTAGGAAGAAATATCATCCCGGTGTCTTATTCAACACATAGACAACTAGAAATAAAAGAGTTTATGAAATCAAATGTTGAAAAGAGTGTTCAATAACCTCAACATTCTCACAAGTGGCACTCTCTGCTAAATATTGGTCCCACTAGACCTTATACAAAAATATATCTTTATTTCACAACTTGATGGTGCTCCTATCAATAAATCGAGTGGGGTCTACTAGCACCACTCCTAGATCCTGCATTTGTAGAGTACGCCAATCAAGAATGTGAGATGCATCTGGATGATATGGTTTAAGCAAAGACACATGAAAAAAATTATGAATATGAGAGAGAGAAGGTGGTAGAGTGAACCTATATGCAACTAGATTGATTACTTCCAGTACGTCAAAGGGTCCCACATATCTAGGTGCAAGCTTTGAGGACTTGCCAAAAGAGATTGAACTTTTGTGTGGCTTGACCCTCAAGAAGACCTTGTCTCCAACTGAAAAATTGTCTGAAAGTCTTGTTCTTATTTGCATAATTCTTTAGCCTATCCATAGCCTCCTTCAGTCTATCCTTAATGGTTCTCATCTATTCTTCCATCTCCTTAAGTATGACAGGTCCAACCATTACCCTGTCTTGCACTTTATCCCAACTAATAGGGGTCCTGCACTTACATCCATATAAAGCCTCAAACGGTGTCATTCCTAAAGAGAAGTGATAGGAGTTATTGTAGGAAAACTCAACTAAGGGAAGGTATTCCTCCCACTTGTACTATTGGTCCATGTAGTACATCCTCAGAAGATCCAAGCCAACAACCTAATTAACTTGCTTAGTTTGTCCATTTGTTTATGGATGATAGGTTGTACTAAAGTTCAACCTTATCCTTAAGGTTGCATTTAAGGTGGTCCATAATCTAGAGGTCATTTTCAAATCCCTATTGGATATGATCATCTTTGTCACTCCATGAAGTCTAAAAATATCCTAAACAAATTTCCTGGCTAGGACCACTGAACCATCCTTAATATTTCTTGGTATGAAATGTCTTTTTCACCATCTCCTTACTGAAGGCCACAATCCTGTCCAATTTTTCCTTCAAGACATCCTTCTTAGCTTTAATAGAAAAGATAGACCTCTCCATATTCTTCCTTTCCTCCTCTGAGGCCACCTTCACTTTTAGTGCATTCACCTTCTCTTCTAGGGGATCCCATTTGTTGAGTCTAATAGCTATATCATTAGCATCAGGCCATACCCTAGCATCTTTATCCTCAAAGGACAAGTTCCCAAGTGTTGTTTCTTAGAAATGCTTGACTTTTTTAATGCTTGATATCTTTCCAACCTACCATTTGGAGTGATTGATTGACTACTTTTGGTTTAGAAATTCAAATGATGCACATTAGGTTCAAATTGAATTTCTAATAAGACTTTTGATTAGTCTTTGACCTAGTGTCAAAGTGCATTTGTGACTAAATATGCTTTTGTATAATTCTTTGTGTAGTATTAACCTTAGGAATCTTTTTGTATATAATAATAGATGAGTATTAAGGTAGAGATATAGGTGGAATTTAATTCATGAATTAGAAACTAGGCCTCTTCTACTTTCTCAAATGAACATAAACTTTAGGTTGCATATTTTTTAGTGTTTGAGAATTGATAAGATATGGTGAAGAACTATTATATTATTTTTCCTCATAATAAATATAATTCATACTAATATCGAGCAAAAAATATCATTCATACTAATATACACCTTCTTTGTCACTATATCTATAATCAATACCCCTTTGACTTTGAAGTATACTAAAAAATTGCATTGTTCAACTTTATCCTTTGCACCTTAGGGATGGGCAAGAAGATTTTACGCCCGAACACTTTGAGATGTATAATGGAGGACTTTTGTCTAGTCCATGTTTCTTCAGTAGTCATATTTAATAACACTCATACTATCACACTTGCTCAAATCAGTGGTTGCATTCATATGTTTTTTCATATCTACTACTACTACCTCTCCTTTATTGTGCTCTTCTATGGGCATAATATCGCAAATATATTGAACATGCAAATGAGGAAAAATGACCCTCCTAACCCATTTATATAGGTGTTGAAACTATAATTGTTCGTGCTAACTCGTCACGCTCTCGCATAACCCTAGTGACATAATCTTGGTTTGTTCTTCACTAATTAAAATTTTGTTCCTATTACCTCACCGAGCTAACCCTCTCTTACTTTCAATAAATTGTTCAAACCTCTTCTGATTTCAACCAATATCTCAAGGAGGCATACCACCTTCCAAACTGGGGCATATATCAATTAAATTATTTATTCTTTGAAATAATGTGACAAGTTGTATTGTCTCAAAGAGGGGCAAAATGTAGACACCTAAAATTTTCCTTTAATTAAATAAATATTTATTATTTATTTAATTATTTTATCCAAATATCTTCAATTAATTAGATAAATATTTTAATTTATTTAATTAATTCACTAAGCCTCTTCTTTATAATTCAAATAAATATTTATTATTTATTTGATCCCTTTTTCTATCTAAATTAAATAAATATTTACCTAGCCCTTTCCTCTATTAGTTAAATAAATATTTTTATTTATTTAATTAATTTACTTACCTCTTCCCTCTTTTAATCCTAGCCCTCCAATTTGTTCACATGGATCAAAATCTAAAATCGTAAGCATATGACGAGTGTCACTCATCTTTTCATTCACTTTGTGTTTTCTCTAAAGTCAACCCACCTCTTAATCTTAGCCCTTTATTCAAAATTAACCTCTTAATCCTATTCACTCTTATCTTCTACCTTTCCTACCTCTTAATATCCTCCCTTCATCTTTACCTAATCTTGTAGAATCCCTTTCATTTATGGGATCATGACCATTCACAATTTAATATTTTAATCTAAATCCTCCATTTTTAGGATGATCTCTATAAAAGAGGCTTCCTCCTTTCATTATACAACACATCTACAAGCAAGCATACATATTTGATAGTCTAATGAAAGAATAAGTATCTGGTAGATTACTGAGAGGGGGAGGGGGTGAATCAATAAATTGACAAACTGATACAAACTTTCCAATCTCAATCTCAATCACACAAAGTAAACTTATCAATGAAATATCTCTGTCAAGATAAAAACTCATAAGAAAACATGTTGATTGTTATAGCAACTTAACAATAAACAACATTAAACTTGTAAACATCCAAATGCTTTATCATATGCCAACATACTTCATTTCTCAATGCTTCTGGTTATCATTCCTTATCAGAATAGTTAAGTAGTTAATAAAATCAATCATAAGATCATAACCACAAAAACATTCACCATATGACACAAATATTTTTGACGTGGAAACTCAAATGGGAAAAACCACGATGAGATGAGACTCACAAGATAACTATTTGAACTCTTCTGAAGTTAGCCCTGTTAGGAGCCAAGCCTGTTAAATCTTTACAAAAGTCCTATTAAGAACTGATGTTGTTAAGAATCACCCGGTTAAGGGATTGACTACAAATGCCTTGTTAGAAGCAAGTACCCTGTTAGGAGTAACCTCGATAGAGGATTTGAGAATCCAAGCTAATGGATCACCTTGTTAGAGGATTTAAGAAGTAACCAAGCTTGTTAGAGCTTACCCAGTTAAGGGATTTCAACATTGTTATAATTGTTAGAAAACAACAGAAGTTTGCTTGATCTGTCTGAATAGCACTACACTTGCTTGATCAGATCCTTTTAAGCTTCTATCTACATTTACTCAAACTGCAAACTCATTATCTCGTTTGACAACCACACACTCAACTAATTTATACCAACAACTTTTACAAAACAACTTCATCGACCTTATAACAAATCAATCAAGTCAACAACACAACAAAAACCTAATTCTCTCATAGAGATTACAAACAAGTCGGTTCAAGTATGACCGTTGGATTTAGATAAAAATCTCTACACATCAATAAAGAAAACTTCAACTGCTCCTTGATCACCGCTTCATCGGACTCAGTAACTCATCACATGCTTTGCATTAAATGCAATACACTTTGCTCATTTCCTAGACAAAAATGCGCCAAAACATTTTGAACTTGTCTTTATACAATGACCATACGTGTCACCATCATTACTGCTCATCATTAGATCATAAACCAACATAACCAATTCAACAACCTTAATCGGTTAGGGTTTAACAAAAACAACTGGTAGGGTTTACCAATTACATTACATAGATAGGGTCTAACCTTTTATATCGATTATCGGTTTAACTCACAAACTTACATACCGGTTTACAATGTCCTCCACAAAGCTCTTCCTATCGGTTACAAGACAATATAAATAATAGCAGCAATATCAGCAATATCATGACTGGTTAATTGATATCAATGATCACATAACATATCATTAATGCAATCTTCATGCAAATGCCAACAATCTCCCCCTTTGGCATTGATGGCAATACAAATATCAACACCATTGATTGTTGTTGTGATTATGAATAGGAATCCTAGTTTACATTACCAAGTATTCACCATGCTCTCCATGTCTTCAGCTTGTCACTGGTTCTCCTCCTCATAATCACATAATTCTTCTCCCCCTTTGACAACAATGCCAAATTGAAAGTAAAAAATGTAATTTCAAATTTCATTATACAACAACAATCTGCAACTTAATGCTCCCCCAGTGGAATAGCTTCCACTACTACACCAATCCTTCTATAAACTTATGCAAGTGGTTTAGGGACTGATGCAATCAATATCATGCTCAACTAACCTAATGAAGGGGTACAACCTCTAGTTGACTTCTAAGATACTCAAATGTAGTCTTGGGTAGTGGTTTGGTAAAAATATCTGCAAGTTGCTCCTTGGTAGAAACATGCTCTAAGATAACATCTTTGCTCTATACTTTTTCCCTCAAGAAATGATACTTCAATTCGATGTGCTTGGTTCGTGCGTGCAAAACAAGATTCTTGGAAATATTTATGGCAACTGTATTATCACATAAAATCTTTATGGGTTCTAAAATCTTCATCTTAAAACCCTCCAAAATTTGCCTCATCCAAATAGCCTGTGTGCAATTCATATAAGCTGCAACATACTCAGCTTCAATAGTAGATTGTGAAGTAAAACTCTGCTTCTTTCTATGCCATGAAACAAGTCTTCCTCCAAGAAAGAATGCTCCACCGGTTGTCCTTTTCTAGTCATCAACATTTCATGCCCAATTAGCATCTGTGTACACCTTCAAATCAAAGTTTCCTCCATATGGATACCATAATCCATAGTCAACAGTACCTTTCAGGTATCTAAAAATTCTCTTGTTTGCTATAAGATGTGGTTCTTTAGAATTCTTTTGGAAGCTAGCAACTATGCCAGCCGCATGCGCTATATCTGGTCTATTGTGAACAACATAGTCCAATTTGCCAATCATTAACCTATATTCCTTCTCATCAACAGACTTAGATTCATCTTCGTTAGACAACTTAAAATCTATAACCATTGGTGTCCAACTAGTTTATAGTCACTCATGCTAAATATCTTCAAGACCTCTTTCACATACTTAGACCGTGTAATGAAAATACCCTTCTTCATTTGATGTATCTGCAAGCCTATGAAATTTTTTATTTCCCCTACTAAAGACATTTAAAACTTATTTTTCATTTCATCTGCAAAACTATTGCTCATGACATCATTACCTCCAAATATTATATCATCAACAAAAACTTCACTGACCAGTATTTCATCTCTTTTAGACTTGATATATATGTTACTATCATCACTAATTCTTAGAAAGCCTATCTTCATCAGATGTGTATGAAGCCTTTCACACCATGCTCTAGGTGCCTGCTTTAATCCATATAAAGCCTTATGCAATCTACATACCATGTCTTTCTCATCAGTCAAAGCATAACCATCTGGCTGCTCTATGTATACTTCATCTTCCAATATCCCATTCAAAAATACAGACTTAACATCCATCTAGTATACCTTGAACTTCTTATGGGCTGCAAATGCAAGTAAAGTTCTGACACCTTCCAGTCTTGCTACTAGTGCAAAAGTTTCGCCATAATCTTCTCCTTCTTCTTGTGCATAACCCTTGCAAACCAACCTAGCCTTATTGTGACTACAACACCATCTTCATTCAACTTGTTCCTGAATACCCATTTATTACCTATAACATTCTGATTTACCAGTTGGGGTACTAGGGTCCAAGTGTTTTTCTTCTCAATTTGATCCAATTCCTCCTTCATAGCTTTAACCCAATGATCATCACCAAATTCCCCCTTAGTAGTTCTTGGTTAAATGGTGGAGATCATGCAAGATTTCTCTTATTCTCCTTCTGCTTATTACTCTGGCATCCTTATCCCCAATAATCTATTTAGGACTGTGATTCAGTCTCACATATCTAGGAATAACATAATCATTATCTTCAGGTTCAGCTTCATCATTATCATCATCTTCTAAATTTATCTGTTCTAGTTGAACAAGTGCATCACAATTTGCTTTGTCGGTTTTAGGTTTCACAGTTTCTAGTTCCAAAAACAAAATTCAAGGATCTTCATCCTTCTTCTCCAAACTGGTTTTCTTTGAAACTTCAGGACAATCATGCACTCTAATGTCAGCACTCTCAACAATTCTCTGTGTCCAATTGTTAAAACACTTGTAGGCCTTACTCTTGGTGGAATAGCCAAGAAATATGCCTTCATCACTCTTAGCCTCAAATTTTCTAATGTAATCACCTCTCTTAATAAAACATTTGCTTTCAAATATCTTAAAATAGATAACATCAGGTGATCTTCCATACCAATATTCATAAGGAGTCTTGTCCTTACCTTTTTTCACCAGAACTCAGTTCATAGTGTAGACAGTTGTACTGACAGCTTCTCTCCAAAATGTTTTTGCAACACCTCCTTGTATCAATATTGTCCAAGCAACTTCAACCACTGACTAATTGTTCCTCTCTGCAATACCATTCTGTTGTGGTGTCCTTGGTGCAAAAAGTTGCCGATTGATGTCATTCTCATCACAGTACCTAGTGAATTCCTCAAAAGTAAATTCACTACCTTGATCTATTCTTAGACATTTAATCTTCTTATTGCTCTCTTTCTCAGCCAAGGCCCTGAATGCCTTGAACTTACCAAAAGACTCAGTCTTATCCTTTAGGAATGTGACCCACATCATCCTTGAGCAATCATTAGCGAGGATCATGAAAGACATGTCACCTTGAATGCTTTTTGTTCTTATTGGTCCACAAAGATCTGTATGAACCAAATCTAACAAATGCTCCACTGAGAAGGATTTTCTCTTGAAAGTTGAAGAAGTCATCTTTCCTAACTGAAATTCTTTGCAAAGAGCATTACCAAGTTTGTCTAACTGAGGCAACCCTCTCATTGTCTTGGACTTACTTTGACAATGTTATCAAATTTTATATGACAAAATCTCTTATGCCAAAGCCAACTATCATCTATTTTTGCTAACTTTAGGATTAAGGTGAAATAGATTACCTTTAGTTTGCTTTCTGGTTGCAATCAATTCACCTTTGTTGCCAAAGATTTTGCACATACCATTTTTAAACTCTAGTGGGTATCCTCTGTCATTGAATTGTGCCACACTCAAAAGATTTTTCTTCAGACCTTCAACCCAGTAGACATCGCCAGCACTTCTCTTCCCATTAAGTGAAATCAATCCCTTACCTTTAACCATGCAGGGTGAGTCATTGTCAAATCTTACAACACCGCCATCAAATTCCTTCAACGAAATAAATTTACTTTGATCACCAGTCATATGATGTGAACAACCACTATCAATGATCCAATCATCAAATTTATCCATCCTGGACATAATGCCTTATGGTCTGATATCTCTTCCTTAATCGCTACAAACACAATATCTTCACTAGCATCACCATCAAGTTCTTCATCAGTGATACCACTATCAACAACAATAAGACAATCTCTCTTGCCTTTACCCTTATACTTCTTGAATTTCTCTTTCTTATGTTCATTTTCACCATTAGGACAGTTAGCAGCTATGTGGCCAATCTTGTTGCATGCAAAACATTTTAAATGTAATTTACCTCTATATTTGCCAATGCCTCTAAGCAACTGCTTTGCCAACAATGCTTCAAGCTCCACTAAACTATCTTCACAATTAGCATCTCTGCTGGATCTGGATTCATAACCATGACTAGTATCTCTACTTATTCTCACATATGGGTTAGAGACAGAAGCTCTGAATGCAGACTCTGATTTCTGTAGCCATGGGAGTACTTACTGATTTGGAATTCTCAATACCAAACTTTTTCAACAATTCCCTCAAATATTTAGTTTGACAGATGAAAATGCCTTTGTCATTTTGAGTAATCTGCAAACCTAAGAAAAATTTCATCTCACCAATCATGGACATTTCAAATTCATTTTTCATGTTGTTAGAAAATTCCATGCACAGTTTATCTTCTCTTCCAAAAATGATATCATCAACAAAAACTTCAATAATCAGAATCTCATTATCAGTGATCATATAATATAGATTACTATCAGCACTGCCTTTAGTAAAACCAAGCTTCAAAATATATTTATCCAACCTTGCATACCAAGCTCTAAGAGCCTGTTTCAAACCATATAAAGCTTTCTTCAATTTGTAAACCATGTCTTTATCACCTGTCAATGGAAATCCATCAAGTTGCTCAATGTAAACTTCTTGCTCAAGCTCACCATTCAAAAATGCACATTTAACATCCATTTGATAAACCTTATAGTTCTTATAAGTTGCATGGGCAAGAAATAGTCTAACAACTTCAATTCTAGCTACAGGTGCAAATGTCTCACCATAATCAATTCCTTCCATTTGAGAATATCCTTTACAAACCAATCTAGCCTTATTTCTTATAACTTGACCATCCTCATTTAGTTTATTCCTAAAAACCCATTTAGTTCCAATAACATTCTTACTTTTAGGTCAGGGAACTAAAGACCAAGTTTCATTTTTCTCTATCTGATCTAATTCATCTTCCATGGCCTTTAACCAATATTTATCCTTACAAGCTTCAATAACAGTTGTTAGTTCAACTTGAGAAATAAGACATACCTCTTCATTTTCCAATTTTCTTCTTGTCATAACTCCCTTATTTCTATCTCCAAAAATTTGATCTTCAGAATGATTTAATCTTACATACCTTGGTGTCTTTTGAACTTTAGGTTCACTACTCTGATCATCAGTCACAGTTGAATTTTCTAATTGTGTTGGTGTAACTATTTCAGCTTCCTGTGCTAGTTGAAGCATTGTCGGTTCAGTTATGATCATTTCCACTATCGGTTCCCTGCCATATGATATAGAATAATTTATGTATTGTTCATCCACTTTCACATTAGCACTTTCCACAATTTTCTGTAATCTTTTGTTATAACATCTATATACTTTACTCTAAATTGAATAACCAAGAAATATCCCTCCATCACATCTAGGATAAAACTTTCCAATTGAATCATCTCTTTTGATATAACATTTACCTCCAAAAATTCTGAAATACTTGATAGTAGGTGTATGACCAAACCATATTTCATTAGGGGTCTTACCGGTTTCACCTTTGATGTGAACTTTGTTGAATGTGTAGACTGTTGTACTCATTGCTTCTCTCTAGTAGATATGAGGCAATTTGGCTTCCATTATCATAGATCTAGTTACATCCAAAATGGTTATGTTCTTCCTTTCAACTACTCCATTTTGCTGAGTAGTCCTAGGTGCAGATAGTTGTCTCCTGATTCCATTTGTCTCACAATAATTGTTAAATTCATGAGAAGTGAATTCACTGCCATGATTTGATCTTAGATATTTAATTTTCAATCCAGTTTTTGTTTCAACCTTCGCTTTAAATATTTTCAATTTATCAAAAGCTTCATACTTCTCCCTCAGAAAAGTCACCCACATCATTCTAGAATTGTCATCAATAATCAGCATGAAATACCTATCACCTTGAAAGCTTCTAGTCCTTGCTGCACCACATAAGTCAGTGTGAATTAAATCAAGTACATCATTAGATTTATCATGTATTCTTTTAAAAGAACTTCTAACTTGCTTACCCAATTGACATTCCTTACATACCGGATTATGAGGCTTCATAATCTTAGGTATATCTCTGACTGCCTTAGTTGAACTGAGCTTAACATGACACAACCTCTTATGCCATAGCCAACTCTCATCAATATGAGCAATCAAACATGTCTTATTACCAGTGTTCAAGTGAAAGATGTTACTTCCAGTCTGAATGCCGGTTGTAATCTCCAAACCAGTCTTGTTAATGATTTTGCATTTTCTATCTTTAAACTAAAGTTGAAAATCCTTATCAACTAATTGACCAACACTCAAAAGATTGTGCTTCAAACCTTCTACATAATAGGCATTATCAAGATTATGCTTGCCATCCAAAGAAATAATACCTCTACCTTTGATCATACATGCCTTGTCATCTCCAAATCTGAATTGACTACCATTATATTCTTGCAAGGACAAAAAATTTCCTTTTATCTCCAGTCATATAGTGTGAGCATCCACTATCAATTACCCATTCATCTTTATTTCAACTTTTGCTACCAGGGCCTTTTCTTCATTTTTGATAGCCAGTTCCAGTTTATCTTCCTTCAAAGCATAGAACACCCATTCCTTTCCATTTCTAGATCCACTAGCAGAGTCTTCTATCGGTTCATCTCCAGAGTGATCAGTTACTCCTTCTGCATCTGTTATGTAGCATTGTTTACTTTTCTTAAATCTATATCTGTTTGAGTTAGGCTTAAAAGATTTCTTAACTCTTTCCTCAAACCTTACATTCCTTTCAAGACATCTAGATGCAAAATGACCAATCTTATTACATCCAAAAAATCTAAAAGGTGCTTTTCATTCATACTTACTTCCAGTTGGACCTTTAGGTACTCTTCTAGCAAATAAGGCTTTAAGTTGCTCAAGCTCTTCATCTTCTTTCCTCATGTCTTCCAGTTCTTTTGCATATAGGGTTCTCTAATCACTTTTGCTGGTAGATGTTGATGATGATACATGAAAAGTAGGTTTAGGCTTTACAACTCCAGATGATCCAAATTCTTCAAGCTCAAAAGCAGATAATTTCCCAATCAAAATGTCTTTGTTAACTAAAGTATTTGCCACTATTCTTAACTCATTAATAGCAGTTGCCTTCATCTTGTAAGCTGGTGGAAGGGCTCTCATGTAAAGATGTAAATTAATCTATAAGACATAATCTACTCTTTATTGATAAATAAACTCATAGGTCAATTAAGAAGTCTATTTCATTCATAATATAAGGAAATATTAATAAGATAAAACAATCCTAGATATACAATTTTCATGTAAAATGAAAAATACAAATTTCTTAATATATATGTCCTTATTCCCTACTTAGGCTCTCATATTGCCTTAAGTAATATACAAATAGAAAGAAGGTGAGATACATCCATCGATCTCCATTCTAAGTCGCTTCCTTTCAGTCCTTCGAATGAAGACAAGAACAAGATACAGGCACTTTTCCGCCCAACCTTGAAGTTTACGCTTCCCCGGAATTCTCAGTCAATCAAGAATACCCGACACTACATGAATTTTTTTAACCAAAGAATTCGAAAGGCAACAGGGAATCTAGTGCATGCCTAGATGATACAAGCATTTTCATTTTTCTAATTCTTTTAAGCATTCATTATCATCAAGGATATGGTAGAGAGCATAAAATAAAGAATTCCATCTATTTCTATGGATAATTCAAATAATTACTCGGTCGAGTATAATGCCATGTAAAACAAAAATAAATAGTTGGAAAAAGTAACTATTCTCTCTAAGAATCCATATTCAACACCCGTCCCAGAAGGTAACTTTCTATACACAAGCCTATCCATAGCTTGGTTCCCACAAACAAGAATCTTTTAACTAACTGATATAACATCTTTCCTATCACTTTTGTAAATTAAACACTATTTCCTTACTTTCTCATAAATGAATACAATCTTTCATAATTTGAAAAAAAAAAATAATGTCATCAACATCATTTGAATAACTACAAAGTAAGAAGACAATATTTCGCCTTTCAATTCTAGCTTCCTATTTCTTGTAAGATAAAATACAATGCTAAAGAAGGCAATCTTTCATTAAATGGAATTTGAAAGAATCAATCTTTTATTACTACCAATCCTATCTAATAGGAAGCAATCTTTCATGGATAAACAAATATACAACTGAAAGAGAACAATCTTTCCCTTCTATCTTTCAAGCAGTTTAAAGACAAGAATTAAATATTAAGAAGGTGTATCACATGAATGTATCTTTACATAGAATTTGAAATAAATGAGCACACGTTCTTTCATTCAATTATCAAAACATTTAAATAATGTAATCATTCATGTGCATTCCATTTCTTATGGTTACAATTCTAAGTTTATATTGTCTAAGCTCTCTATATTCCCGTGTGTCCTAGTTCATTTACCTCTTTTCTCAAACATCACTATTTAATAAGTCATAAACCTAATATTTCATCTTCTTCGTAGTTCAATTTAAGAGTTTCTCTCTCTATCCTCTAACTCTGTTTCTAGAGGATTGGGTGATCTAATTTCTAAGAGTTTCACTAAGTTTTATCAACCAACTTTCATAAAATATATCATTAATGCATCTAGATTTGCATGATCATAATCTAAACAATTATAATTTGATTCATATTGTGACTCTAGCTCCTCCATTAGAATATTTCATAAATCTAAATCTAAATCTAGATCATTCTTAATCTCTTAAATCTCTTCAACAAAACATACTAGATTTGAGCCTACCTCAAGAAGCATGATCCATGGCTATTACAATCCCTGATAACTTCAAATTGTCTGCAATATGTCCGGATTCCAATGCTTTCCTCCTCGGTGCTCTTCTATCTCACGAGCTCTCTATTCCTAGTCCTTATCCTTTCTACATTATGAGAATTTCTCTAAAAATAATAAAGTAATTAACACTCATTCACAAGTGTAACCTCAAAGTTTGACACTAAATCGGTGATGCTCATCATTGATCTTTTACGACTCATTCGTAGACACATCAAAATCTCCATTATTCTATTCTGTCTCATCTCTTTGTCGCTCTTCTTCGTTCTTGCTCTCCTCTAGCTTTCTCCTCACTAACTTCTTATCTTCTTCTATATTTAATTCTCCAATCCTTCCTAATCTTTTCTCTCTATTCTTTCTAATCTTTTCTTGTTGTTCTTCCTCCCTTTTCCTTGAGGTTTCACTATTATTTATACTGTTCTTATTCTACATTGCTTCCTATAATCTTGGTCATAACAATGACACCACTGTCAATAGTTAAAGTTCTGTTTTAGTTCTAATTGATTTAGAACTCTAATGGTTTCATGCATGTCGACAAACTTGCATCTATGGCTCTAAATATTTGACAGATCTGCTTTCCTAAGTTCCACATCTAAACAACTTCTCTGACTTAGCTAGTGTTCTAATTAACAACAAGAGCATGATAATCTATAGATCCATCTACATCGTGGGGTTAAATGTCTTCAAGGCCATGTCTCCTAGTTTATCGACCATCGACCTGTTGTTCACTGCAGTCGTGGGATGCCAGTCTACCAGTTTAATCGGATTCTCTGTCATTTCACCATGGTTCATGGGGGGAGTACGCCAAGTTGACTTCTTCTATACTACGCATGCCTTGCATTTATCCTACCATCTCGGTGTCACTTGCTATGTAGTCGGTGTATGCAACGTGGAGTATTACACATCAGTTTATTTATGGAAGAGGAGGAGTGGTTGGTGTTTACTGCCATGTGGTGTAGGTTTTATAAAATGGGGAGGGGTCTCTTGCAACATGACTGATTGCCTTCTTGGTGGAGGGTTTGCAACATTGAATACATCTACAAACACTTAAGTGTTTTTTATATGCGAGATTATTGCCTTCGCTGCTAAGTTTACTGCCATGATTAGCCACGTCGATGGATATCTAAACTCTTAGTCTGTGTATAGTTTCTAGCCTGCGTGCCTAGTTGGCCACCTTGATCAACTCCTAACTAACATGTGACATAGTCGCTAACCTATGTCTAATTCAAACCCGTCACCTGGCATATTATATATATATATATGAAATAAATAACTATATTATATATATTGTTCATGATTACATTAAAGAAAGTCTAACTTAAAACGGTTTTTGAAATCAAGTATATAATCATAATTTTGTATATGTATATTCATAAATACATTATTATGAATAGTCATCTTTGTATAATAAGATAATAATTGTATAAGCATAATTTAATATTCACCTCTAAAAATATGTGTGTGTGTGTGTGTGTGTGTGTGTGTGTGTGTGTGTGTGTGTGTGTGTGTGTGTGTGTGTGTGTGTGTGTGTGTGTGTGTGTGTGTACGTATGTCTGATGGAATCGTAGCTATCTAACTACCATGCATATAAAACTTGTATCAAAACAATTATTAATAGAATTACATTTTCTTATACAAAAGACAATAAATCATTCTATATAAGGTATGTTAAGTCATTAAATCCCTAACTCTTTTCCAAATTATTTAACTTATAAATAATCATATTAAGAGTAATCAGTATAATTACACATAAACCATAATTACCTACGTATATATATGTATATGATCGAGTCCTAGTTATTGGAACTAATATACATATAAAATACGTATAGTTATATTATAATTTTGAAAACCAAACATTAAATATGGTTTCAATAAATTACATACTTCTACACAAAGGACGTTAAATCATAGAGTCACTATTTATGTTCAAATTATTAACAAATTTTCACTCTTCATAGACAAAAAAATTATGAGATGTGCCATTAGTCACAAAATTTCATTCATGACTCAAAATCATTCATCAATGCAGACATAAATGTATATATATAACTTCAGTATTGTGGTGTGTGAGTTTCCCCTAGTCTACCAAAGTCATTAGTTAAAAACAACTCTACCTGAGTCATGTTCTTGCCTTCAACTTTGTTCACCTGTTCCTGCATCACTTGAACTCGATAATTCATTAGCATTGACAATCCCTAATTAAGATAATACTAGATATTGAATTACATATAAATTGCATGAATAAAATTCATACATCATTTCCTTACAATTGAATTATCATAAAAATGAATGCTCAAATCTGTTTCAATTTCAATACATAAAAATCTACATTACATCTCTTAAATACACATTATCAAGAATACGATTTGTGACATCTCAAGACTTTGGAAACTATTTCATCTTCATCTAGAAATCCTCCACAAAATTTAATTCCCATAACAATCTCATTTACTCTTTCCATAAACACATCAATTCTTTCATTATCTTCCATCTTCAAGTATTCATACCTTACCCGGTAACCATCAAGTTTAGTAATTTTTACAATAGGGTCACCTTTATTCAAAGTTTGCAATTTGTTCCACGTAACCTTAGCCGATGATTTGTCAATCAATCCCATAATCTGTTGATCAATAAGGCACACAAGAGGGCTTCTCTAGCTCTACAATCATTTTAAATATTCTTATCCAAGTCTGGAGGAGCAGGATTGCCAGATGCCGGATCATAAGGTGTGTATCCTTTCTCAGTGATCTCCCAAATATCCTTTTCAAGACATCTAAGATGAGTCTCCATTCTCATTTTCCATATCCCATAATTTGTTCCATCAAGCTTAGGGATTTCTCTTCTGAACATAGATGTCGGTGGATTAGTTGTGTTAGTTGCCATAGGATCTACCTCAAGCAGTTAAGCTTCTGCAAAAGAGGACCAAATCTATGATACCAACTGTTAGGATAACCGGTGAACAACTAAGAGGGGGGGGGGGTGAATCAGTTGTTGACAGATTATAACTTTTAATCCACAATACAACCTTAAATGAATCAAGTACCGGTAAAGCACAGACAGATGTCGGTAGGAATAGATACCAGTAAACAATACAACTTAACAATTAACTAGATAATCAATGCAAAGAAACCATACCACATAACACCATGATTTGTATGTGGAAAACCCGAAAAGGGAAAAACCATGGTGGGAAACCTACCCACAGTCAGATGATACTTTTGCAAGAAGTACGTGTTATAATGAGGGGCTTACACTTGCATGAAGGCACACTACCTAGAGCATACTGCTCATTACAAAAGAGTCTCACTGACTACAGAGAGGCTACAACCTTCTCAAGATAAATGGACAACAATCCAATAGAGTGAACTACTAGAAATAGCATCTACCATGCCTGATTATAGTCCCAATTGATAACTAAATGATGAACCACGAGTACCAAACCGGTACTGAGAGGGGGGGGTGAATCAGTACAAACACAAATACAGTCCAAAACTAGTTTGATAGCAAATACCCCAAATGACTGACAAACAGGGATATCGGTAAAACAGAGTGCAACCGGTAACATCCAGTACAACTCAATCAATCATGAACCGGTCACTCAATAAGCTACCCTCTTAGCTCAATACTAAAGTATCATTATATTCTCATACATAAACAGGTAAACTTAACCATCAAATCTTCACAACAGTGAGTTCAATATGTTTTATAGACAGACATAAAACATAGAACCTTCATACGCTTAATAGGTAAAACAAAGCATCACAAGACAAAAACATTTCACATGACACACATATTTTTCACGTGGAAACCCAACTGGAAAAAACCACAGTGGGGATGAATACCCACAAGCTGCTTTTTGAACTCTTTAGAAGTCCGCTCTGTTAGGAGCCTTGTCTGGTTAAGGACATTACAATAGGTTCTTGTAGGAACCGATCCTGTTAGGGACCACCCGGTTAAGGGTTAAAACTTGGTAGGGTCGCCTTGTTAGAGGATTTCAAGAACTCAATAGATGAAAGGATCTCCTAAGCTCTCTAGCTTCTCAAAACTCATTAGCCTCGAGTTACCCAGTTAAGGGATTTGAATCAAGCTAGTTAAGCCCACCCGATTTAAGGGATTTTGAATCAAGCTAGTTAAGGCTACCCTTTTAGGGGATTTTACAACTATTGAAGTGGTTAGAGATCAACAGGAATTACAATGATCTGTTAACAGCACTCAATGCTAATGCAGATCCATTTTGGCTCCTCTTCACCTTCTGCACATTCACTTTGCAGATATCTCTTCTCTCCTTTGGTCTAGAAAGAATCAAGTATCACTTCCCTTGGATACACACTCACAACATTTGCCAACAACCTTAGAAAGAAACACAACATCGACCTTATAGGAAACATACAGGTCAGTAGCAAAAACCCTAAACCCTAAACCTGTTAGGTTAAGCAATTCAAATGGTCTGATCTTGACCGTTGAATCATACTGCATTAAATGCAACAATCTTGAATCGATCTCAAGACATTCTCCATCGTCCATTATCCACCGATTTCATGGCGGCTGATAACCCATCACGCGTTATCACCATTTGACAAACTTCGCACATTCTCGAGGTAGATAGGAATAGTCATCTTCATGCAAGATTCTTCACGCACATAGAACTTACGTGGCAACACGATATGTCCTCCATCAAACTGCTAACTCATCACATAAAGGTCACCAATTGAGTCTCATAGACTTGAGGTACTCCAACCGGAAACCCTGAAGTGGAAGCTACCTACCAACCAGTAGTCATACAATGCTTTCATGTGCCAGTTCCCATAACTACATGCCGGTTCACCTTGAACAAATATGCCGCTTCACTTTGGCATATAAACTGGTTCATACAAATGTCGATTCCTCTTTCTTTTCACTTACCACATGTGTCAGTTCACACTATGTTTCATATTGACATCAATGACAACATACAATATCATTATGTCTTCATGCTGGTTCACATAATGCCAACACCGGTTAAGGTCAATGTCTGAGGAATAAATCCTCTTCTGAATCCAATTCGATCACCAATGATCGGCCAACTCCTCTGCTTGAGTGACATTACAATATTTGCACATTACATTCCTTGAACATGACCTTTCCAATAACCATGATACTTTACAAAGAGTTTCTACCTCTTATTTATACAAACTCTAAGGCCTAAACTGATTAGGTCGGCCACATAAAGATATTACAATAAGATCAATACATAATCCCATATTACAATGACATGCCATGTTGGCTTAAGACCAAAACAATAATAACAAATCCATAAAACATCTCTAAGCATCCCGGTAACGTGTAGAGTACATGCTAGCATGATACCAGTCCATAACCTAGATAGGTACCAGACCTATTTTGGGTCCACCATGCCAAAGCAAAGTCTTCAAGCAATTGAAGCATGATCAATGAACATCTTCAGCATCCTGAAATCCTCAAAGAAGATACACCAACACCAATTGTGCATCCTATCACAATTCCTCAATGAAAGCTCTGTCAGTAAAGCCTTAAACCAGTGCCAGTAAGAGTTTACCAGAGTGTATGATAACATCCAATTACCAAGCCAATACCAATTGACCAAAACATGCTCATGGAGCATATAACACATGAAATCCAATATACTTCACTGATCCAAACATGCCGGAAGTGTCCAACATATAATCTCTTCTGCCAGTTACACTAGATCTTCTACCGGTAACTTGTCTGTTGGTATCCATCCATATCAACTAGTGTTGACATCAATGACAAAACATCAATGCAACACATAATCAATTTATCTATAATGCCAACATATTGATCATTGATGTAGGTTTACCTGACATAAAACTGTGAAACCGACATCTGGTAGGGTACTTCGCTAAGCATTTATGACAGTAAAGGATTAGGGTTTACTCACTGATAAAAAGGGAAAATGAACTCATTTTCACTCACCCAACATTCAAGAAAACCAAAGTGAAGAAAAGGCAAATCACAAATGATCAAGAGCGAGCAAAGGCATTTTGAAAAGGTTTCCAATAGTTATCAAGATCTTTCAAACCGACGATCGATTATCCATGTATTTTTTTGAAATGGCGTCTAGATCTTCATATGCTCCTACTTTCATTGTGAATCCCACTATTTTCAAGGTTAAGGATAGGCTCAGACCCATTTTTAAGGAATTTCCTCAAATAGCAAAGAAGGAAGACTCTATTGGTGTATTCTCGAGGGTTCCCGATGGCACAGTTTATGTAGAAGACGTCAGGGCCTATATTCACTGCACCTTGGAGGATTTAGGCACTAAGGAGATCAAGGGAATGTTTTAATCTGTGATACTAGGCAGATACTAGGCAGCTCCAGAACAATCAACCTGAAATATCAAGCCATTGAAGACCTAGGGTTAACTAGAATCCTGTATATACCAGAATTAGAGGATGAAATGATCAGATATGTTTTGAGCAGGGTCCATAATGAATTCATCTAGCTGGACCAGCCTTACATGATCACCAAGGAATCAATTTAGGTAGTCACTGACTTACCCAAAGTTGGACAGGAACCAGGGAAGAAGATCTCCAATACTGAGGTTGAAAAGCTCACCGACGCAGCCCATGATGGAAGGTCGATGGGGACCAACACCATCAAAGATACATATATATAATTTGCTCGCATGATCATCGACTACAAGGTAACTCAATCAAGTTGATTGAACTCTGTTGCCAGTTCTTATATTCATGTTGCATACCAAATGTTAAGGAATGATGGAAAGTATGATCTGTGTGAATGGTTAAGAAGTGAATTAATGTTAAATCTTGGCAAGATCAATGGTGTCAAGAAAGGAACATTCAGGTTTGGCAATCTTATTGTCTGGTTGATGTTATGTTTCATGAATGAGCTATCGGGTTTGGGAAAGAAATGTTGGGCTCATGACATATCGGTAGGCATGGAAATTAAAGATGCAATCACCGGTCTTGGTAGCAACAGGGATGAGAATCTATGGGGATTCTTCAAATCTTTCCAAGAGAACATGAGACTAAGGGAGAGGATCTCCAAGCACATTATGGAGAATTAATCAATTGATATCTTCTTCATGGTAAAAATAGATGAAACACTCATGGAAGCAGTGGAACCAAGAAACATATGGGTCACTGAACTAGAATATGAAGTTGATGACAACATCTTGGAACTTTATGGAAAAATGTTGCTTGATGCTCCATTAAATGACAAGATTGAACATTTTGGCACTATGGAGGAGAAGGATCTTGAAGTTAAAATTGGCTTCAAAAAGAAAAGAAGAGAAAATAAAATAGACAAAATGTGTGCCTTCATTCAAAATGTTATCCATGGGATAGATACAAAACTAGGTTCTGGATCTAAACTGATAGATCAACCGGTAGCGATTAGTGCTCCAGAGGCAAAGAGGCCAACAACTTTCATTTCTCCTGCCACTTTTGACTCTAATGTAGAGGATAATCAACCTCTTGCATTCAGAAGGGTACAGAGGAAGAAAACTAACAAGCCTTCGGTAGAGGAGAAGAAGGTAGAGCCAAGGAGGAAGCTAGTAAGAAAATTGACAAAGCCTACTACACCCACACCTCCAGCAAGGAAACCTACTCAGAAGAGGAAACCAATTCCATTCGCCCCTACAACCCCCAATAAGAAGAAAAAGGATGATGAAGAAAATATGACTTGTGCAGAGTTAATTGATGAGGTAACAAAAGATGGTATTTTGAAGAATGTGTCAAATTTGTATGAATATCTAGATGAAAATGAGCAAAATAAAATAGAAGAAGCAATTTTGTTACATATAGACATATATAAGAAGGCTTTGGTAGAGATTTTGAAGGAAAATCATTTATCATTGTACAATAAGTTAGATGCAAGAAGATTAGATGCAATTAAGAGGGATAGGGAAATTAAGGAAGTTGAACTTTTGAATATGTGTGGCTCTATAAATAATGAGGAAACTAAAAGATGTATAGATGTTGCCAATAGAACAATTTTTAGCAGCAAACCCTGACAAATAAGCCTATTGATGGGTAGAGTAAATGAGATAATAAATGAGACCAGAGATGGTTGGTCTAAATTCTTCCAAAAGAATCTTGATTTCCTTACTTCTCAAGAAGAATTTGCTAAGTCAACAACTTCCACCATTCTGAATAGATCTAAAGGGAAAGGAATTTTGAGAAGTTCATATCAAATTTTGAATGAACTAGTAGTAAATAAGAGTATACAGACTCCACCGACAGTAACAACTACTACACCAAGTTGTAAAACCACCGGTGAAAAAGGGGGTGAGAAAAAAGATACACCGAGAAAGGATAAGGAAAAGGAGAGTGATAAGACTCCCAGTACTATACTAACAATTGATTCCCCAGCAAAACTTTTGGCAATTAACACTTCTCAAGTTGAGAAGAAATCAATCACAAAGACGAGTCCCACAGAGCTAATGGTGATGGCTACTCAAAAGCTAATGAAGGAGGGATTTGCAGACAAAGGAATAATAGATCAGTCAATAACAGTTTTGCATAGATTGATTCCTGATTGTATGATTGAAAATGAAACAAGCCCTTCTGGAAAGCTTAAGGTATTGACAAAGCACATATCTAAAAACTTTCAATCATTACAGCAGATTTCTGACCGACAAGCACTTGAAAGATTTACTTTGGCTAAGAGAGTCGCTTTTGACCAAATTATTGAGACAGAAAAGTGGAAGATTAAGGAGAAACTTATACTTATTGAAAATTCTTTGAAACAATGTACTAACATCTATAGGGTCTGTTGTAATATAGAAATTCTTACAAAAAATGTAGATAAGAGGATAAAAGATTTACAAGACAAGATTGCTACTATTGCTAATTATTTTGATGGACTAACTTCACTCACAACACCTATTGATGGACAAATTTTGGATTTGGAAAACCAAATTTTTGCTCTTGAAAAAGAAAGAGATAAGATTATTCGGAGAGCAAGAATTCTCAGAGGTTTGGTGAGTCCAAGATTGGATTCACTTGGTGTACATAAGAAGGAATACATGGACATTCTTGCGAAGCCCACACCGATAGAAGTCACTGAGAAAGAAACACTTGCACATCTACTAAGTGGACTTGTATCCATATCCGAAACATTCAAAACCAGCTGGGATACCTATATACAGTTACTTGAGAAAGCTTATCCAAAAATCTTGATATTGGTCAAGTTCCGGTAAAGTAATTTGTAATTATTCATTCTTTTGCACAGATTCTAACAATTCTTTCACTAGTCTTTGGAATTGATGCCAAAGGGGGAGGATATGTATGTGAAAAATAGGTATATAATCCTAGGGGGGGATATCAAATAGAGAGTATATTGAAAACATAGTCAATCAACTCAGGGGGAGTATATTTCAGTTGAACCAACATGGAATCCATTTTTCACATGAGTGTTGCCATCAATGCCAAATGGGGAGATTGTTGGCAATTGACACTCATTGGATTCATTTGTTGTCATTGATGGCAACAAGATTCTATAGAAGGCATATACCGATAGACACCAGTATTGGAGGTACATACCGACAGACACCGACATTGGAGTAAACAAGGTCACAACTGACAATGGCACCATAACCGACATCCAACACTTCTATGAAGCCGACATCAGTCTAGGATCTGAAAAGTTTAATTCAATCATTTTGTAATTATTGTATAGGGCCGACATTGTATATCTTTTGTAATGTATTGTAAGTCGACATAAGGTATATTGTTTGTAAAGGGTATATAAGTCAGTATATTAGGTCATTGTGAAATATAGAAGCATATAGGATAAGAAAGCAAAACAGTGTGATGTGCAAGACATGTATGTAGATCATTTGTATGCAAATTAATATCATGCAATGATCAGTGGATGGTTTGTAAAGCATTCTTGGAGAAAAGGAGATACTGGTAAAAGGGTTTAAGAGTCGGTATAGAACAGAGCTATAACCAAAACTTTTTTTGGCATAGCAGATGCATTTTATGAGTTCACCAATATTGTTTTATCTCAGAAGAAGCTTATAGTTAGTGAGACTCTTTTGTGTTGAGTAGTGTGCCTTTCTACATGTGTAGACCCCCATACTATGTAATTTATTTCATATGGGCAGTGAATTGATATTGTGGGTCACAAATCCCACCGTGGTTTTTCCTCTTTGAGGTTTTCCACATATAAATTTTGTGTGTTATGGTGTTCATTCATGTGGCTGGTTTATTTACTTCATGTTATATGTTTCTTCATTTACCAGTTTATATGTGTATGTTGTAATAAGGTAAAATCTTATATTACCGGAAGAACACTAATTCACCCCCCCTCTCAGTGTTATTGGATTCATTGTATTCCAACATGAAGAGAAAGCAACTATTACAAATGAAGACTTCTCTTTCACAAAGAAAAGGATAGAGTTAGAAAGAAGACAAGAAGAACTCAGAATTAGGAGAAAAGAGGCATATACAAGATAACAAAAGAAAGAGGATGAAAAAGAGAAAGAACTAACATGACAAGAAACACAAACAATAATTGATCAAGTATCATGAAATATCAGATTTCTATCAAATGATGAGCAAGACATACCAAGGTATGGAAGAACCAGGGAAGAACTAATAGATAGTCAAGCGGGATTGACTATTAGTCTAGAAGAAGTTGAGTTTGAGAGAAAGATAGCAAAACAATCCTCTATGTCATATACACAAGTATGTCAACTTCAAAATATAAATGAATCTATTGAAATTAATCAAGAAGGAACTTTTAGTGTTAAAGATGTATTAGTTGATTAATCCATTAATTTAAGGGACAAACTTTAGATGAAGAGTCACTTGAGTGTGAACCACAAAATACCAATACTAATTTTGTTAGAACTGATTGGAGACCACTTGGGAGAGACTATCCTCAAGAGTGTTCTATCTATGACATTACCTACTCTACACCAAATTATGATTATTATGTCATGAACCTTGAATCACCTAATAATGATGATGACTATGACTTACCCCTCCTTCATCCAGAACTAATTGATTGGGATGACCTAGAAAACCCTGAATTGGATGTCTTTTCCAATTACCATGGCTTGGCTGTATATCTTAATTTTGTCAAGCCTATAGCACCTAAGATGTCTTCCATCGTGGAATCAAGTAACGTTTCTTGTAGTCAGGAGAATGCCAAACATTCCAACTACAAAATTGAAATAAAACAAGGAAAAAGACCTAGTGCTGAAAACCATTTCATGGCAACACTAGATCAATCAAGAGGAAAAATAAACAATGTATCTGATGGTGAAAACCTCTTTGAGGTGCTAGAAGATGGAAAATTTGACATCCTCCCTGCATATTTTCAAAAGAGATCTACTATTATAATAGAGCCAACATAAGCAATAAACATTGGCACACCAAAGGATCCCAAGATACTTCATCCTGTTGCATCCTTATCAGATGAAGAGAGGAAAGAATACATAGAATTTTTCAGACAAAGATAGATAAATTTTGCTTGGTCCTATGCAGACATGCTAGGAATTGATCCAAATCTTATCATGCATCATCTCAATGTGGATCTAAAAGAAAAACCAGTTAAAAAAAAGCTAAGGAAGATGCATCCACACATCGCTCTCCTTGTAAAAGTTGAGCTAAAGAAACTATTGGATGTAGGTTTCATAAGACCTATTGCCTATCCAAAATGGGTTTCAAGCAATGTGTCGGTGTCAAATCTAGATAAAATCATAAGAGTCTACACTGATTTTAGAGATTTGAACAAGGCATGTCCCAAAGATGTTTTTCCACTACCCAACATTGATATAATTGTGGACTTATCAGCAGGACATGAGATGTTTTCATTAATGGATGGATTATCGGGATACAATCAAATAAGAATTGCTCCTGAAGATCAAGAAAAGACAACATTCACCTATGCATGTGGTAATTATTGCTGGAATGCTATGCCATTTGGGCTTAAAAATGTAGGAGCAACTTATCAAAGAGCCATGACTACACTTTTTCATGATATGATGCATACATTTATGGAAGATTATGTAGATGATATACTTGTGAAATCTCATACAAGGAAAGAAAAATTGAACATCTTGGGCAAGATCTTTGATAGGCTTGAACAATATCAGTTAAGATTGAATCCAAAGAAGTGTGCATTTGGAGTAGCCTCTAGAAAAATTCTTGGGTACATTATATTAGCTTGTGGAATTGAAGTAGATCTAGAAAAGGTCAAAGCTATCATGGAAATGGAGTCACCTAGGAACATAAGTCAATTGCGTTCTCTACAAGGAAGATTTCAATCAATCAGGAGATTTGTCTCTCAATTAACAGATAGATGTCATCCATTCACTAATATTTTACATAAGAATATTCCATTCAAATGGGATCAGAAGTGTGAAGCGACTTTTATACAAATCAAAGAATATCTCATGAATCCTCCAGTACTTGTATCACCAATCAAAGGGAAACTATTGTTGCTTTATATCTCAGTGATAAATGTATCATTAGGAGCTCTTTTAGCACAACATAACAAATAAGGAAAAGAAAGAGAAGTGTATTACATTAGTAGAACACTTGTAGGGTATGAATTGAACTATACATCAATAGAGAAGACATGCCTAGCAGTTGTATTTACAACTTAGAAACCGCGACATTATATGTTGACTCATTATGTGAAACTGATACCAAAAATAGATCCACTAAAGTATTTGCTGAACAAGTCAACTTTGATAGATAGACTGACAAAATGGGTTATGGTACTAAGTGAGTTTGTTATAGAATATGTTGATCGAAAAGCTATCAAAGGATAGGTCATTGCTGATCAATTAGCTGAAGCACCTTTACAAGATGACATACTATTGCACATTGAGTTTCCTGATGCAGATATTTTGACAATAAGTATACAATTTTGGGAGTTGTACTTTGATGGTTCCTCTATACACAATATAGATCAGGCACAAAAAATTTGTTCATCGCACCTCTGGGACACACAATTCCAAAATCATATAGACTAAGGTTTCCATGCACAAACAATACTGCAGAATATGAAGTATTGACTATTGGGCTCAAAATGGCTATTGAATGGAATATCAAAGAATTACATGTCTATGGTGATTTACAACTTATCATCAACCAAATAAATGGTGATTATCAAACTAAGGATGACAAGCTTATGCCCTACAAATAGTTTGTAGAAGAGTTTAAAGAATACTTTGAAGAAGTAGCATTCACTTAGATCCCAAGAAATAAGAATAAAGCAGCAGATGCAATGGCTACAATAGCATCTCTCTTACAGAATCAAGAGACTCAACAACGTTATGAATTCCTAGTGGAAGATATCTTAACCCCTACCATTGAATCCCAACATACCCACATGATTTGCCATATATCTGGAACTGAACAATCCTTATATGGCCATATACTATTATTTCTGATACCTTATATAGGTGAGGTCTAGATAGCACTTTATTGAGATGTTTCGAACAAGAAGAATCTGAGAAAGTTCTTAATGAAGTTCACATAGGTATCTGTGGTACACACTCAAGTGGATTAACACTAGCTAAGAAACTTCTTCGTATGGGTTAATATTGGCCTACTATGGAGAGAGATTCATTTACATATGCCAAGAAATGCAAACAATGCCAGATCCATGGGAATCTCATCCTTGCACCAACACAAGAATTGTATCCTATGGCAGGATCATGGCCATTTTATCAATGGGGCCTTGATTTGGTAGGTAAGATAAATCCTTCATCCTCTAATGGACATAAGTTCATTTTGACCGCTACGAAATATTTCACTAAATGGATTGAAGCAATACCTTTGACGAAGGTGACATGAAAACAAATATCACCATTCATCTTGAATTATATAATCTGTCACTATGGAGTCCATATGACCATTATCACTGATAATGGATGACCATTTAATAATTAAGACATGAAGGAACTCTGTGAGCGATTCCATATCCAACATAGGTTTTCTACACCATATTATCCATAGGGAAATGGTCAAGCTGAGGCATCAAACAAGACTATCTTGAAAATCTTGAAGAAAATAGTCAATGAAGCTAGAAAAGACTGGCACATTCAGTTAAATCCTTCTCTTTGGGCATACCAAACTAGCATCCTCACACCAATGAGGGAAACTCCATATTTCTTAGTCTATGGATCGGAAGCCATATTACCAATAGAAGTAGAGATACCTTCTTTACAAATTTCCTTGAAAGGTCATACCTAAAGAAGAAATACGAGTGTCTAGACTTCAAGAACTTGAGTTGATCCAAGAACATCGTCAAAATGCAACAGATCATTTGAAAGCATATCATCAGAGAATGGCAAGAAGTTATAATCACAGAGTCAAGCCATGCATTTTTCAGATTGGAGATATAGTTATAAGGGAGAATCCAAGAAATCAGCAAGATCGAGAAAAGAAGGGTAAATTTGAACCAAATTGGTTAGGAACTTTTGTCATAGTAGCAACATATGGCTCGGGAGCATACAAGTTGTCTACCCTTGAAGGTGATTGGTTCAATGAACCTATCAATTCCATCCATCTCAAAAAATTCTATGCTTGAGATATAAAGTCTTGGAGAAAATCAGTAAAAAGCATATAAAGTCATGAAGAAATCAATAAAAATCAGAAAAGTAGAAAATCCCTAAAATGTATAAAACAATAAAAATAAATAAATCAAAATATGGAAAAAATGCAATAAATTTAGACAGTGAAAACCCGGTAAACATGCACTATCTAAAAGTGAGTTCTTCCATCTATGAGATTGCTTTGCACACCTATCCATTCCATCCTATTCGTGTCTATCACTTCCATCTATCCTAGCCCATCCATTTCATTTTTTGTATTCATTTCTTTGAACCATTTAGCAGGAAATATGCAGCTTACCAACAATTATCAATCTTTGACATAGTTATCGTAGTCATTGTCTTAGATTTTATCAAAATCAATCAATCTATATTGTATCTCACCATGCTTTGGATCATTCTTCATACATTCGTAATAAAATTTTGTTCTGCTGGGGGCAAAATCCTAATTCCTTTTGCTATGGTGATCTTTTAAATATTTGAAAATCCAAAACATTCAGAAAACTTTTTTTAAAAAACACCTAGGATTTTGAAATAGGTAACAAGTAACAAAGCAATGAAGATCAAGACATTTTCTAACAACTGAATCGTGAAACTCAATAAATGAAGAATCAACCAATAAGTAATAAAGGATTATCAATGATCATTCATCAAAATGATTATATCAGTTAATGACCATGAGAACATGTTGTTGAGACATGGACAAGATTCAGTGTTTATATCTTGATTTTATTGCTAATCATGTACTCTATGCAACTCAAGGATGTCCATGACTAGAGAAGCTATGATGGGGCATGATTTTCTTTGATTGTTGTCTATTGTTTATCTCTTATTAAGGTATGTACTTGTCTAACGATATGATCGACAAAAGATCAAGGAGGACGTTCCAAGTCATGCATGAAAGGGGATAATCCCTGTTTGTTCTACAAGAAATACTTAGGTCAACTTGATTCATTATATCAAGTTTCTTGTATAAACTTGCTATATCAAAATCCATGTAAGAAATACCCAGGTCAGCTTGAATCACTATGTTAAGTTGCTTGTATTTTCTTACAACATTTTAAAGCTCAATGATGAAATCTAGCACTGTTACAAGACAACATATGAAGAATGGAAGTATCATTTTAGTTAGATCATTTTTAGATTAGCTCATTATTTGTTTGAATTATAAGCATTCATTGTCATTTGCATTAAAAGCATTTCATTCTATTCAGAGATCAACGGTCATAAATAAAGATTGAGTATACTTGAACAAACAATTTTTTTTTTTGTATTTGATCATTGTAGGTCCATTCATCTTTAGAATCATTTAATATAAAAATAAAAAACATTTCATGTAGATCATTTGCATTTACATCATCCTACACATTAAAAATGAAATAAAATCTTCATTCATTTGTATTCTCCTATAGATCATTGCATTTGCATCATTTAAGTAAAGCATGCCATTTAAGTTAGTAATCATTTTCATTTGCATCCATGATCATCAAAATCAAAAAAATCAAAAGCATTTTTCATTGCATCATATAGAACATCATCATCATGAAAATAAAATAAAGGAAAGAAATATCATCATCCATGTAATCAATGCATATAGATCATCATCATATAGAGTCCATGTCTGCATATAGATCATCATAAAACAAAAAAAGGTCCAAGTATACAATGATATCAGATCAAAAAATACAAGTGCCTCATCAATATAAATCAAGTCAAGGCTGTCTTGTGCCACTACCACCTGAATTTGTCTGTCTCTGTGGTTGTGGGCGAGAAGATCCTCTAGATGCTTGTCCCCCAACAAATTTATTTTGGAAGAAAAAATGATTGGTTCTTTCTCCATAGGGCAACAGAGTCAAATTATCAAGTCAATGCGTGTTCAATAAGTGGCTACATCTCTAGTTATTAGGCACTTTATTGCTTATGTCTTCCATAAACATGCAAGCAACTCAATCATCAAACCCTTCTTAATCCAATTAAATTTCATCAAACCATTGTAATTTATTTAACAAAATCTAATCCCTACTTGAGAGAACCCTTTTAATAGATCACACATAAGACATGAAAAGCTTCAACAAATCAAATGTATACTTGATACATTAATTTATATGACATGAAGAAACTAAATTGGAGATGTCCACATGATTTGTTTTTCATTAGTTTCTTCAAATAACTGACACCACAACTTGGAACACAAACTTAATATATCTTCTCCATTATTGTATCAAAGTTTTGCATCATAATCCCCTAGACCCAAAATAAATTCTAGATTCCTTCCATATGCTCTTGGTTTCCTTTTATAGGGACGAAGGAAGAAAACAAACAATAGACTATTTATATTTTGTGGCTAGTTGAACAACTGTTCAACATCCCCAAAATACAAAAGACCCATACTACAATATCACATAAAGTGGTGTCAACTTGGCTCATCAATGTTGAATACAAGTGACGAATGCAAATTTTTAAAGACACTAAAAGAAAAAGTTGATAAAGAAAAACTTCAAAACATATGAAGTAATGATGAACACAAGCAAGATCACTTTTCTTAAGCCCACTGATACAATGTGTTTGGTGTTTTACATAAATGCATTTGATCCAAAAATAGGATAGAGTTGAGAACAAGGAATTTTTTGAATTATTACTAAGGCATTAAGAGTTGAATTAAACATACAAAATAATAGAAGGCTTTAGAAAAAATTGGTAGGAGAGATGATGTAAAAAAAAATATAAAATCCCAAAGGGTAGAAGAATAAGCAGCCAAAGGAAGATGATAAATTAGACAAAGTCATGAGTTCTTTAAAAGACTTATCTTATAAAGTACTCATATTTGAATAGGGGATATCATATGAAAGAACCAACTATCATAGGAATGAAAGACCAAGACATCATGACATGCCTTATAATACTAATTGGTGAGATGGTAGACTAGAAGGAAATAATCAAAAGGAAAACTCTAGTAAAGATACTCCTGATCCATTAAAGAGATCTGGAGTAAATATGATAGATAGTGCTCCATGTTGTATAGCATGCAGCTTGTCACATTCTTTGTTACATTGTGTTGTAGCCTGACCAATTGAAGAAAGTGAAACATCAAATGAACAAGCAATAGATGATCAGACTATCAATATGTTATGAATTTGACCATATATAGTTGATGAAGAGTATTATTTAGGAGAAGAAGGGGCATCTGCATATGGTGTGTGTGCGACCAGAGATATAATTTCCATGTTACCCAGAATGAAATACTCTTGGATGGTGATAATGATATCAGGGATGTTGGAGCTAGTAGACTATTGAATCAAACTCAATTAAGAATACCATCTAAGGAAGAAACTAAAGAGCTCTTACAATGCTTGTGGTTGCACAAGCTCGAAGTAATTACTATTTGAGGAATTGAGTTGTAAATTCAAATCAGGATACCTCTAGTAGATAGTTTGTGTAGGATGAGTGAGATGATAATAAGGCTATGTCAAACTCTTAGGCAAAAGAAGGGAAAGAAAAATCAAAGAATTACTCAAATATATGTGCCCATGGTGTAGTACCCCTCCTCGATCAGCCTCTTTTGTATATTTTGAGTTACTTCAGTGATTGTTCTGTGGAACATTATTGTATTTTGATTTGGATATTATGCAATGTTATTTCATGTTTTATCTGGATTTATGGTGAATGATTTTATGCAGTATTTCAGTGCTTATGATTAATGTTATTTTATGGATCATTATCATGGACTGACACTTTTCCCTTCTATTGCAATGCGTCATTTATATGTTGTGTGTTTGTAAGTGTATTGGGATGTGAGGGGATGATTTTCCTTCACTCACTATGGTGAGACAGGGAATGTCACAATTCTCCTTCATCGATGTGTTTACCATGTCTATATATATATGTTGGTCTATATGAATGTGTGGTTCTTTGGTGCAGGACATTGTAGGTACTAGTATCGGGAAGGTACAGGGTATTGACTCCATCTGGTTTCGTAGGTCTGAGTATGCCTTATATATCCAATGGGAGTGGAGGAGATAGTTGTTGTACCCTAGCTTGACAGTAGTTACACTCATGTGCGTGTTGTCAGTCGGTTGTGTTTCCCCATCTGGCTGTTATGCATGTCGTGGTGCCTTGGTTTGGTCATTTGAGAGTTGTCATTTGATCTATCTTGGTTTTGCATGTCTCCGTTATCTAAATGGTTATTTAATTTAAATAGATGATGCTATCTTATGTTGGTGTAATCATTTAATTAATATGCTTTGTGATTATTGTTTATTTTAATTAATGATTGCTAGATTAAATGGTTAAAATGGCTTAATTTATTGTGTAAAGTTGCATTGATATTTGTAGATCAGGAAATTGAAAATCATCAAAACAATAGCAATTAGGACAACCACAAAACCTAAAGCTGCTATGAAAGCAATCCTAATCTGATCAATGAAGACATAAAGACAAGATATTCAAATCAAATGAAATCGAAGCAAACCGACGTAGATATCTCCTTCATGTGGCTCCATTGTTCTTCTTTCACCTTCAAATTTGATGTGGATCTCACCTACAAGTGCAAAATGCAAGTGGAAAGCAAGTTGTTGAGAGATGAAATTCGCAGCATAAGGTTACTCGAAAATGTGATTGATTCCCCTCATTGAAGAAAATCATCCAATTTATAGACAAATTAGAGAGAGGACAAGATTAGCATGAAGAGATTTGAAAGGAAATTCAAATCAAGAATGGCAAAATTGTAACAAATGTATGACAATTTCTATGCAAGGTGTATGACAAATTATGACAAGATTGAAATGCCATTCCCATGACAAAAGGGAAGAGAGAAAATAGCCTCCATGATTGCAACAAATGGAAGCATAAACATAGGAGAAAATGAGGGAATGAAATTAGGGGAAATATTACAAAAAATTAAAGAAAATAGGAGAAATAGAAATTAGGAATTAGGAGAAATTAGCAAATTATAAAATTGAGGAAAAAGATGAAATAGAAATTAGGTGAATTAATTAATAGGTTTTCATCCATTAATTAATTCATGAAAGAGACCTAGGACTAAATAAATAGATTTATTTAACCCACAAAGAAGAAGAAAAGGATTAAATGAACAAATCATAAAACCCTAGAAATAAGAGGACAAGGAATTAGGTCAAGACAACAAGAAATTAATGTAGGTTTGATCATGATTCTGATTGACAAAGGACCAATGTTGATAATAGATTGAGATTGGCTGACAAAAATCAATGACAAATTGACCAAGATTGACAAGGAGAGCAAATTGATCTGCGCCAATTGACGAGGAACAATGACTAATCGATCCAAATTGACATGATTGAAAGGGACAAGGATCGATGACAAATCAATCGTAAAATGATGAGATTGACAAGGAAAAGGATCGATGACGAATCGATCACAAAATGACGAGATTGACAAGCTGATAATCACAAATGATTACTAACAAGCTAAAGATGATTGAAAGATTGACAAGAGGACAAAACCCTAATTCTATCATCGATTAGGATTGACGATGTCCAAAATGATGATAAATGAGCACGCACCATGATGGGACAAGATAAGATCGACCAAAATCATGACTAAAGATTGCTATCGACAAGACCTAATTCGAAAGCGAGAAAAATGAGGAATGCAGAAGAAGGACTCGATGCTCGCAAATGATGAAGACCAAGTGCGCAACATAGAAGAAATGTTAATGCAATGCAAGAACCCTAAAATAAGGCAATGCACAAATGTTAAAGTATGACTCCACAAGCGTTGACCATTTTTAGCCGTCTACATTTTGCCCCTCTTTGAGACAATGCGATTCTAAGCATTGTTTCAAAGAACACTAATGAAAATGCCCCAGACAATAACAATGACATATGCATGCCTCCTCGAGGAATTGGCCTGAAAAATCTAGAAAAGAGGCCAAGTGATCGATAAGAATGACAGAAGACGATAAGTTCGAACAGATCAAAAATCGAAGGTCGGATGCACAAAGGACAAGCAGTGGAAGGCGCAAAAGACTGCGACCATCATAAGATGGAGAGCATGCATGTCCATCTAGGTACTGACAAAGATCTATATAGGAGACAAGGAGAAGGAAAAGAGTTCATTTGCACTGACCAAAGTGGAGGAGTTGTTGCTCAGGAAAAAGGACCATTGCAGAGAGATGGCGAACATTCCAATGGCAGATCACCTTGGGGAATGTGTACGCATCTACAGACAATCACATGATGTGGGAGCAGCGGTATGTGGCTCAAAAACCCATATGTTCAATTTCATGAATTTTGCTTGATTGCGAGACATTGTGGGGCCCACAAGGGAGGGAAAAATGCAGATCTGTGCCTGTGTAGTGATTTTTGCGCCTATGTAGAGATGTTCTGCGCTTGTGTAAGGTACATAGGCATAGCTTGATGCTACACAAGCGCAAGACAATGTGCATTAGACCGAACAGACTGCCAAGACTGACAGAAGAAATGTTAATAAGAAGAAATTAGACAAAGGACGTACTTATCACAGACACCCAAGGGTCGAGGTCTATGGGGCATTCACAAAGCAAACGTACTTATCACAGACACCCAATGATATAGTTGCCCCAGTTTGTGACAAACATTCCACAAATAGCAAACACAACAACAAAAAAAAAGGAAAGGGACCATGAACCATCCTGATCACTCTAAATCACTCAGTGACATCATCGAGCAACATAGGAACATGATCAAAGCCAAAGATAAATCAGTAAAAAGATAAGACGCACAAATTCAACCAAGTCAAACAAACAGTCTGATTGTCATTGTCAAAAGTGGAAAACAAGAATGATCATGCTGTCTGGTTTCAGGGAATGCGGTACCCCGTTGAAGACAGGACACGGTCTGGTTTCAAGTATACCACACCCTGTATAAGACCCATGATAATGTTGACAAGGACCAATGGTAATGTTGATGCTATTTGGATTGATGTGACAACTGTGATCAGGTTGAATGCTTGCTTGGTCGAACAATTCATCTGTTAATGTGTGATTTCATTAAAGCACAATGTTTGATTGATTGTCGTTGGATGTATGCTCAACAATCTGTCGATGCACAAAGGGGACCATTTATTGACAAAATGCAAAATGCCAAAGAAATTGTTTTTGGATTTTGATGTTTTTCACTTTATAGGAATTTCAAGTTTTTTACAATTTTTTTTTTCGTTTTTCAGGACTTTATTTGACTTTTTAGGGATTTTTTCAAGACATTATTTGATTTTTAGGGATTTTTTTCAAGACATTATATGATTTTTTTAGGGATTTTTTTTTTTTTCAGGACATTATTTGATTTTTAGGGATTTTTTCAGGACATTATTTGATTTTTAGGGATTTTTTTCAAGACATTATATGATTTTTTTTAGGGATTTTTTGAGGACATTATTTGATTTTTAGGGATTTTTTCGAGACATTATTTGATTTTTTTAGGGATTTTTTCAGGACATTATTTTATTTTTAGGGATTTCGCCCCCAGTGTCTAGCAAGGCAAGGAATATGACAGGTGACTAAATAGGCTTTCTAAAATGTTGGTGGATAGAGGGAAGACAAAGGCCTTTTATCATGGAGACAATACGGATGCAATTTTCAAGGGCTATTGCGTGATGGGAAGAGAGACAGGACATGACAATGTAAAGCAGTGACATTGCATGAGGGACATGTTAAGAGGTTTTTGAAACCATGCTTAAATTTTGCGTCCTTATGTCAGATCAAGATCAAGGAATAAAAGAAAAGAGTGTATGGATAGTGATAAGATATGGATAGGATAAGCAAGACCAAGAATGGATAAGGGACATGGACTGAAGGTCAGGGTAGGCTAAGGGATAGTGGCAGAAACTTGCAATAAGCTAGGGAATATATATGAAAGGTTATAATAAGCAAACGGATAAAGACCAAAAGCTATGATTGACTACAAGCTGCAAACAAGATGCATGATGCTCATGATGATCCTCAACCTTGTCAAGATCAAAGGTGGAAAGGGAAACTGGACATGAGGGACAATAGGATATGAAGGGTAATGACAGGGGTTTGATAGGATAATGGAACAATGAAGGACAAAAGGATATGATAGGATAAAACCTGTCCCCAAGTACAGTATGCAAGAAGTTCATAGATTATGCATGACGCTTGTTTGCCAAGTTTTCATCACGATACTTGCCCAAGGCGCCTGTTTGCCAGGTTTTCACTAGTGGACGATTTATTTTTGCTTTATTTTTTTTTTCTTTTTCTTTTTTCTCACTTTTTTTTTTTTTTGGATTTTGACATTTTAGTCGAAAATGGACACATGATAAGGGATGGAAGAAGGACTCAAGCATCTTTTTGTTTGGATAGTAGCCTTGAAAAAAATGGACCATGACTTTTAAAAGCATGCTCAAAGACATTGGTAGTATAAGGACATGGAAAAAGAGATGAAATTAAGGCAAGGATTTATGCAAAGGATGGGATCAGAGGGATCGAAGGATGGAAAATATGCATTGGATAATGGATAGGGTATTGGAAGAATTGGGCTTCACTGGATGGAAATGAAGGCAAGATCAAAATTGGAACACACCTTGACGGGTGGTGGATTGATGGAGGAAAAATGGATCTCAGATTGTGAGATTTGGATGGAGGAATAGCTTGGGATTTTGGGACATAAGGGCCCAAAATGGATGAAGAAGGTGATGGAGCAACAAATTTGAGAGGGTTGGATGGAGGAATAGCAACTTTGGATGCCAAGTTGGATGTTTCTTTAGGCTTTTGTGCTTCAAGGAGCCGCTTAGGGATCCACATGGTTTTTGATTTTTCATGCTTTTGTGGTTCATTGGAGTGCATTGCTTGCACAAGGGATTTAGGAACCCATATATATTTTGAATTTTGTTTTTGAGAAATGGGCCTTTGTGACCTTTTGGATTTTTCCTTTTCTTTTTGGATCATATTTTTCAATTTCCTGATCTACATTTCTTGAAGTGGATCAGATTGCACCAAAGTGGAAGAACCCATTATGCATGTCGAGGGTTCATGAACATCTTGCACTGACACGTTAGAATCATGAGGGGGATTAGGATCATGAGGGGGACTAGGATTGTGTAGTGGACATGGTTCAATGATAGGCTCTTTAGGAGATGGAATGGGAGAAATAATGGGATCATCAAAAAAAATGAGATCTTGGAGTGTATATGGAGCATTAAGACAAGGAGATGGAGTAACAAAAGGATCTTGTGGAGGATGTAAAGGAATAATTTGATCTTGACAAGGAGGAAGATCATTGGAATCCTCTTTAAAGGTGCTTTGCTCTTGACTTTTAATGGGATCATTGGAAAGGATGGAAGGGATATCTTGATCTTTCTTAGGAAGTGGAATGCCAATGGGATTTGAAAGGACATTTTTTTCATGAAATGGAAGGGGATCATTTGGGATTGGATGGACTGGGATATCTTGATCTTGCTCAGGGAATGGAGTGTCAATGGGACTTTGGATAGAATGGACAAGAATAGGGGAATCACCGTGAGTGTCTGGGAACATGGGGTCCTGGTCAACAATTGGATGGGATGATAAGGTTTCGGGATCTTGTTCTTGATCTTTTTTAAGACATGTTTCTTCATGCTCTAAATTATCCTCTTGACATGGGGTTGGACTTTGGATATGCATGGGGGATTCTGATAAGGGATCAATGTTTTGGCATGAAGGAAATGCACTTTGAACATTTGTGATGGATTCTGGCAAGGAATCAATGCTTGAACATGAGGAAGAGGGACTTCGAATGGGGTCCTCTAAAATAGGTAATGGCAATAAAGTGCATGGTGGCATTGGGTCTTGTATTTCTGAAACATGACAAGAATGTGTATCATGAATTGGATTATCTTGGCAATCAATTATGGATAGCCCTTGGATAATTTCATTCTTGGGTGTATTGTTTGATGAGGACAATATGGAAGGTTCTTGTGAAACTTCTAAAGGTGTAGGGATAGATGCCATTGGAGAGTCAATTTGTTTGTGGGGGGATGAGGCATTGCTAGACATAAGTGTATTATCTTGATCTTCCTCAAAGAACTCACTTGGTAATTTCCTTAAGATCCTTGCAATAAGGCCACCTTTCTTTCGAGGTTTTGACATAGTTGTATCTGGAATTTGAATGTGTTTGGAAAGGATTTGGTTCTGGTCTGATGTCATGTTTTGATTTCGAACTAGATGTTGATCAAATTGGTTTGACATGTTCAAAATTTGGCTTGGTGCATGTTGCAAGTTTTGTTTTTTAATTTGTGATTGTAGTTGTTGATACTGAGTTTGTTGTCGATAATTAACAGTTGGTTGGACATATTGTTGAAATTGGACCATTGGTTGTGTTGGTTGTATATGTTGGACCATTGGTTGTGTCTGTTGGAAATGTTGGAACTGTTGAACAATTGGTTGTGATGGTTGAAAATGTGATTAATAGTAAACACCTTCTTGTTCTTGTTGTGGAGGCATGTAATGTTGTTGTTTCTTTTCTTGAAATTGTTTCATCATTTCTATTTGTGAGAGGAGAGCTGGTATGTTTGATTGTTCAATAAGAGATCTTACATCAATTGGCTCAAAGTTTGGGTTTGGACCTTGAAATTTTTTAAATGTTTTGGACATTTGGGATCTAATCTTCTCACTGTTTTTCACCTTTTGTTCAATGATCTTTGTTTCTCAAGCTAGTTTCTCCTCTAGTTTTTGTATTTTGAGACTTGTTTCATCATAAAAAGTTTGAGTTTGAATTTCATGTTGCAGGTTCAGTTGATTCTAGTCAAAAGGTGCATTTTCCCTTAGTGTTGGTGGAACACTCCCATATCCCGGTTTCATGGGTACAAACACTGGCTCATATAATGGAGGTGGTCCAAGTTGAACCATTCCATATTGTGGTAATGATGTGTTTGACGAACTTTCAATTTGTAATGTTTGACTAGGTTGAAACTGTGAGTTTGATACGTTGTCAATGGGTTGATATGTTGGTTCGCCCATCTTCTTAGATTTTGACCTTGTTTCAATAGGCATGTCACTATGCAAATGCAATATTTTTGGGATTTTTTTTATTTTAAAAGGATGATGTATGATATGCAGCTAAATGCAACCTAAATAGATGAAAATGTAATCTATGGCAAGAATGCAACCTATATTTTTGTTGCTTTTCAAGGTTTGGACAAACTTTTTGGAATGCAAACCTAAAGACTCATCCTTGGGAAGTTGAAATGAAGCCAAGACCTTAAAGGTCTTACCCTAAAGACAATAGGACAAATTGACAATGTCTTACCTATATGCTTGGATACTAAGCTAGGTTTGAAAAAAATGATATTAATAAAAGGACAAATTTTAGACAAGGTCAAGACTCCCTAACAACAACTTAGGGTATCATCCAAAGTTTTGATTTTTTTTAAGTTTGACAAACCAAATTCTTGAGACTAAATGCAAGAAGGCAATGATTATGACAATGACTTAGGATATGACATGAAAATGATCTAAGGATATAATATGACAAGATGAAGCCAATACAAGATGACAATACAATGATAAGGATATGCGAAGACCAATGACCTGGAATATGCAAAATGCCTATTTATTCACCAAAAATGTAGATCAGGAAATTGAAAATCATCAAAACAATAGCAATTAGGACAACCACAAAACCTAAAGCTGCTATGAAAGCAATCCTAATCTGATCAATGAAGACATAAAGACAAGATATTCAAATCAAATGAAATCGAAGCAAACCGACGTAGATATCTCCTTCATGTGGCTCCATTGTTCTTCTTTCACCTTCAAATTTGATGTGGATCTCACCTACAAGTGCAAAATGCAAGTGGAAAGCAAGTTGTTGAGAGATGAAATTCGCAGCATAAGGTTACTCGAAAATGTGATTGATTCCCCTCATTGAAGAAAATCATCCAATTTATAGACAAATTAGAGAGAGGACAAGATTAGCATGAAGAGATTTGAAAGGAAATTCAAATCAAGAATGGCAAAATTGTAACAAATGTATGACAATTTCTATGCAAGGTGTATGACAAATTATGACAAGATTGAAATGCCATTCCCATGACAAAAGGGAAGAGAGAAAATAGCCTCCATGATTGCAACAAATGGAAGCATAAACATAGGAGAAAATGAGGGAATGAAATTAGGGGAAATATTACAAAAAATTAAAGAAAATAGGAGAAATAGAAATTAGGAATTAGGAGAAATTAGCAAATTATAAAATTGAGGAAAAAGATGAAATAGAAATTAGGTGAATTAATTAATAGGTTTTCATCCATTAATTAATTCATGAAAGAGACCTAGGACTAAATAAATAGATTTATTTAACCCACAAAAAAGAAGAAAAGGATTAAATGAACAAATCATAAAACCCTAGAAATAAGAGGACAAGGAATTAGGTCAAGACAACAAGAAATTAATGTAGGTTTGATCATGATTCTGATTGACAAAGGACCAATGTTGATAATAGATTGAGATTGGCTGACAAAAATCAATGACAAATTGACCAAGATTGACAAGGAGATCAAATTGATATGCGCCAATTGACGAGGAACAATGACTAATCGATCCAAATTGACATGATTGAAAGGGACAAGGATCGATGACAAATCAATCGTAAAATGATGAGATTGACAAGGAAAAGGATCGATGACGAATCGATCACAAAATGACGAGATTGACAAGCTGATAATCACAAATGATTACTAACAAGCTAAAGATGATTGAAAGATTGACAAGAGGACAAAACCCTAATTCTATCATCGATTAGGATTGACGATGTCCAAAATGATGATAAATGAGCACGCACCATGATGGGACAAGATAAGATCGACCAAAATCATGACTAAAGATTGCTATCGACAAGACCTAATTCGAAAGCGAGAAAAATGAGGAATGCAGAAGAAGGACTCAATGCTCGCAAATGATGAAGACCAAGTGCGCAACATAGAAGAAATGTTAATGCAATGCAAGAACCCTAAAATAAGGCAATGCACAAATGTTAAAGTATGACTCCACAAGCGTTGACCATTTTTAGCCGTCTACATTTTGCCCCTCTTTGAGACAATGCGATTCTAAGCATTGTTTCAAAGAACACTAATGAAAATGCCCCAGACAATAACAATGACATATGCATGCCTCCTCGAGGAATTGGCCTGAAAAATCTAGAAAAGAGGCCAAGTGATCGATAAGAATGACAGAAGACGATAAGTTCGAACAGATCAAAAATCGAAGGTCGGATGCACAAAGGACAAGCAGTGGAAGGCGCAAAAGACTGCGACCATCATAAGATGGAGAGCATGCATGTCCATCTAGGTACTAACAAAGATCTATATAGGAGACAAGGAGAAGGAAAAGAGTTCATTTGCACTGACCAAAGTGGAGGAGTTGTTGCTCGGGAAGAAGGACCCTTGCAGAGAGATGGGGAACATTCCAATGGCAGATCACCTTGGGGAATGTGTACGCATCTACAGACGACTGGACAATGCGGGAGCAGCGGTATGTGGCTCAAAAACCCATATGTTAAATTTCATGAATTTTGCTTGATTGCGGAACATTATGGGGCCCACAGGGGAGGGAAAATGTAGATCTGTGCCTGTGTAGTGATGTTTTGCACCCGTGTAGAGATGTTTTGCGCCTGTGTATTGTACACAGGTGCAGCTTGATGCTGCACAAGTGCAAGATAGTGTGCACTAGACCGAACGGACTGCCAAGACTGACGGAAGAAATGTTAGTAAGAAGAAATTAGACAGAGGACAGTTAGAGATGGAGGAAAACTTGCTTTCACAAATGCACATAAGTAGGTGAGAACCTTTATTTATTGTAGCAAAGCGGATGCAGAGCATCATGGCATTGAAGGCCAGAGCTGGAATGCAACCCCTTTTGCAAAAGATAGACACATCGCACATAAGGAATGAGTGAAGCATACTAAGGTGCATACATCAAGGGTCAAGGTCTGTGCAGTGTTCAGAAAGCGAACGTACTTATCACAGACACCCAATGATATAGTTGCCCCAGTATGTGACAAACATTTCACAAATTGCAAACACAACAACAAAAAAAAAGGAAAGGGACCATGAACCATCCCGGTCACACTAAATCACTCAGTGACATCATCAAGCAACATAGGAACATGATCGAAGCCAAAGATAAATCAGTAAAAAAATAAGACGCACAAATTCAACCAAGTCAAACAAACAGTCTAATCGTCATTGTCAAAAGTGGAAAACAAGAATGATCATGCTGTCTGGTTTCAGGGAATGCGGTACCCCATCGAAGACAGGACATAGTCTGGTTTCAAGTATACCACACCCTGTATAAGACCCATGATAATGTTGACAAGGACCAATGGTAATGTTGATGCTATTTGGATTGATGTGACAACTGTGATCAGGTTGAATGCTTGCTTGGTCGAACAGTTCATCTGTTAATGCGTGATTTCATTAAAGCACAATGTTTGATTGATTGTCGTTGGATGTATGCTCAGCGATCTATCAATGCACAAAGGGGACCATTTATTGACAAAATGCAAAATGCCAAAGAAATTGTTTTTGGATTTTGATGTTTTTCACTTTGTAGGAATTTCGAGTTTTTTACAAAAAAAATTTTCATTTTTCAGGACTTTATTTGACTTTTTAGGGATTTTTTCAGGACATTATTTGATTTTTAGGGATTTTTTTCAGGACATTATATGATTTTTTTAGGGATTTTTTTTTTTTTTTAAGGACATTATTAGATTTTTAGGGATTTTTTCAGGACATGATTTGATTTTTAGGGATTTTTTTAGGACATTATATGATTTTTTTTAGGGATTTTTTCAAGACATTATTTGATTTTTAGGGATTTTTTCAGGACATTATTTGATTTTTTTAGGGATTTTTTCAGGACATTATTTGATTTTTAGGGATTTTACCCCCAGTGTCTAGCAAGGCAAGGAATATGACAAGTGAATAAATAGGCTTTCTGAAATGTTGGTGGATAGAGAGAAGACAAAGGCCTTTTATCATGGAGACAATACAGATGCAATTTTCAAGGTCTATTGCATGATGGGACAAGAGACTGGATATGACAATGTAAAGTAGTGACATGGCATGAATTAATAAAAGCTTTCCTTTTTGCTTTCTTTTTGACTTTTTCCTTTTCATTTTAATTGTTGGAAAGAATTATTATTTTATTTTGGAAAAGAAATAAATCTGATTGCCTTTTAGTTTTAAAATATTTAAATTTGATTGGATGAAAAACATTAACCTAAAAGCTGGGGTTAAAAGATATTTTGGGCATCCATTCAAAAAAATGGAATTCACAGTAGTAGAAGAAGAGGATTTTTGGAGAGAAAATTTTGGAAAAACTTCCTGGAGGAGCTAGAAATTCGTCCTAGTTGCAAGACTGGATTTTCTTCATTCCCTTTGCTTGCTAATTGCTTCAAGGTTGGAGGTTCCCTTCTTGTTTTGAATTTATTTTGTAATTTTCAGTTTGCTTCCTGTGCATGGAAATTTATTCAATCTTTCTGTAGATGCTTGTAGGTAGTGATTTTGTCTCTAATTGTGGACCTTACCGCTCCTGTGATAGGCTCACCCCATCATGCGAGTTGGTAGTGTCTGCTACCGTAGGTAGCAGAACTACCGGTTGGTAGCAGCGCTACTGGTCGTTAGGACTGCTACCGGTTGGTAGCGGCTGCTACCGACGATGGTGGCACTAATGGTCGACAACACCGCTTCTAGTTGGGAGTAGTGCTACCGATTGGTAGTAGCTGCTACTGGCGGTGGCGGCACTACCGATCGGTAGCACCTCTTTCGATTGGGAGCAATGCTACTAGTTGGTAGCGGCCGCCCCGGTTGGTAGTGGCAGCCCCGACTGGTTGGGCTGTTGCCAGTGGCAACAGCACAACCAGTAACCGGTTTCTGTTGCTCGACAGCAGCACACCTGCGGGTTTGTTTGGCCCCACTTTGTTTGGAGCACTTACCGGTCTCGAGAACCGGTTTACATTAAGAACTTAAATTTTATAAATGGGATGTTAAAAGTGGTTTTGTGTGATGTAATGTGATTTTCATGTGATTTTATTATGTGGTTAATAATTTTATCAATGGAAATCAAGGCATGAATTAAAGATTCAAATGGGTAGATTTGGATATATTCTGAAAATGATTTAAATGCATGTTTGGAATTCTTGTTATAACCGGTTGAATGTTTAAATGTGGCTTTCATTCCTGATGGAATATTGATTTGAGAATTGAATAATGTGACTGTTGCAAGAGTGTTATATTTAATTTTCAATCAATGATGTTGCAAGTGCTTATGATGCTGATTTTCTCAAAGATTGTTTGAGTGCGGATTTGATGTATTTAGCTGTCCTTGCAAGTGTGTTTTGGGTGATATTTTGGTTTGTGGTTCAGTCATCCTGTGGTGGTGTAATTGGTACCTTTGACCAAATGATATATGTTGGCTCTGTTGTCTTAACCATGTAGTGTCTTTGCCTTATGGTTGGTCAAGAGTTAGTATATCCTTGTTTGACCACTTGTTTCTGCTTGTGGTTTTATGGCTGTCTGCTTCGCCATAGGGTCCTCAGGGAGTGACAATGCTTGTGTAGTGTCTTTTGAAAGAGTGGCTCTCACTTGGGGGTTGTACCCAAAGTTGTAGGCATTACAACCCAGCGAAAGTCAGATAATAACTGGTAATCTAATGAAATGATTAGGTGGGTAGTATCATAACATTAATAAACATAATTGTACCTCGTACATAGGTGAGTACTAGTACAGGGCTCATAATGTTTCGAGAAGGCCTGGAATGGAAAACCAACCACCTTGTATTCACGAAAGGTTGGTAGGGTCTGCATGAGACTTAGTTGGAGCTGGAGGTTGAGGAGAGGTTACCAGGATAGAGAGTCAGGACCTATGAGAGCCTACCAGGGTAACCATCTTAAGCTATGACATGACATTCTCTCATTTGGTTCACTCGTGCTTTGTGATGTCAATTCACTTGTGTTTGTGAGGGTGAGTCACCTAGATTCTTGTGGAGTTTTATTGTTCTGTCATGGAGTCATGTTGTTTTGTCAACCATGTCATGCTTATGCTTGTTTGAGGGTCCTCAGCTATCTCCTAGCATGGTGGGGTGATTCCATTTGGGAATTACATGGTCGGGTGGTAGTGCCACTTCGCATCGGATGTTCGGATTTGTGCATTCATGCGAGGGTTGGCTTCGCAGGTGTTCCTGTGGTTCGTGACTCATGCTTCATCTCATGTTTTGGAGATTATTGGTATTTGTAGACCTATGTGGTCATTGTATCATTGTAATATTGATCTTATGTAACCTTGTAATGGGATGAGATCTATCCTTTATGTTTATTAAGAAGCAATGTATTGAATGAGCAATGTAATCCTATGTTTGGATGTTTTCATCAAGTTTCCTTGATGAAGTTAGTAAATGCTTATTGAAGTGGAAATTATATTGTATCCTTTCTATCTTTATTGCTTATGGCTTATTGTGATCATTGAGTTAATGATGCATATGTGGATTTATGATGTTGTGAAAATTATTCTTGAAGTTAATTCTTCATTGGTAACCCTTAAGGTATTCTGGTGTGAGTCGTCTGCTTGTGTTATCATGCATGTTGTGTAAATGCACTTATGATGTTTATACTTTTACAAAAAAAATTGTTTCACCCTTGTTGTGGGTTTTCCATTTGAGGTTCTTGGTGGGGCATTACATTTGGTATCAAAGCCCATGTTTCAACACTGGGTACTCTGGGTTTGTAGTGAGCCCATTTGCCTTGACCTTTTTGTGTAGGTCTTGTGGTGTGACTTCCTTGTGACTTTCTCTGCCTTCGACCTAAACTTTTTCCTCTTGTGCAGTGTTAGGTCATGGCTAGGAAAGCTAAAGGAGGTGGCCGTGTTGGTGGCCACACCAGAGGCAGAGGAGGAGGAAGGGGTCAAGGTTCTGACCGCTATAGTCCTTCACCCCCACCCACTCATGCGAGTGTGGATAGAGAGCAGTCAGTTCATCAGGAGGAACCGCCTTCAGTAGAGCAGGTTCCCAAAAGGGAGGAGCTGTGTCAGATGTTTCAGGAGGTGTTAGCTAGACTAGGCCTGAGACGCGAGATGGATCAGCCCATCCATGGCCAAGTAGAGGAACCGCTTCAGCAGTTTCTAGAGAGAGAGAGATCTCCTAGAAGGAGAGAGGTCCCAGTGGACCCAGATCTAGCTATCTTAGGGCACATGAGGGACTTGATGAGGTCCAATCGTCTGTTCTTTGATGGAAAAGGAACCAGTCTCAAGGTGGAGACCTGGCTTATCAGCTTAGACCGGTGTTTTGCTATGTATCCTTATAGTAGCAACACCAAGGTGAGATGTGCGATCATGCGTCTTGAGAGCTTCGCATCTATCTGGTGGAAATTAGAGGAGGAGAGGATCAGTGTGAGCATTAACACCACATCTTGGGAGATCTTTTTGGAGAGGTTCAGGGCATAATTCCTCTCACCCCAATGGAGGTAGTCACGAGAAGACGAGTTCTATGCTCTACGCCAGTTTGGGTTGTCAGTGGATTAGTTTGAGCACAAGTTCTATGAGCTCAAATAGTATGTCAGGATCGGCAATGATGAGGCTATGCTTGTGCAGCACTTCTTGAGGGGTGTTAATGACGACATCAGTGGAGGAGTGAGAGTTTTTGAGCCTGCTTCAGTAGAAGTAGCCATGGCGAAAGCCAGGTTGGTAGAGAAAAACCTTAGTCGTGCTCATGGAGGCCAGTCTGGAGTTTAGATTGCGAGTGATCCTTTCAATGGGTCTAGAGGTAGAGGGAATCAGTCCCAGACTGTTGCACCTTTTAGGGTTCCTCAGACACCCGCCAAGGGTGGACAACAGCAGCAGCAACAACAGTCGCCAAGACCGAAGCAGCCTCAGAGCCAGCAAGGTGGCATCCCTCAGTCCTGAAAGAGAAAGAGATGGCCGAGGGGTAGGCAAACCTGTCTAGGTTATTCTTCTCAGGGAGCATCTTAGGTCCCTAGTGGGCAGAGCTTTCAATAGTCTAGTGGACTGTCTGGGAGTAGAGGACCTGGTAGTGGAGCTTGCTTTACTTGTGGTCAATCTGGCCACAAGGCCACTCAGTGTCCTCGATGTTCGCATCAGTCGGTTAGTCAGAGGCTAGCCACATCAGAGCTGACAGTGGGGGATGCAGGTAGATCCCATAGGGTTTTTGCAGCGGTGGATGACCGCCAGGCTGAGCATCAGAGTACTGTGATTGAGACCACGGGTGTCTTACGTGGAACCCCTATCTCTGTACTTTTTAATTTCGATGCTTCAGATTCTTTTATTTCTTCTTCCATTGTGGAGCGGTGCGAGCTCATGTCTGCTAAGCAAGCAGATAGGTGGCAAATAGAGTTGGCTACCGGTGTGCGAGTGTATGTAGATGCCTTCATTCCCAGCTATGAGTTGGACTTAGGACCCTTTGTCACTTCAGTTGACCTTCGAGTCATTCCTTTGGGGTCCTATGGAGTTGTGTTGGGGATGGATTGGTTATCATCTCACAATGCTCGTGTAGACTATCGTCAGAAGATAGTAGAGTGTGTAGATGACAATAGTAGGAGAGTGGGGATCGTTGGATTTCAACGATCAATATCCTTACGTATGATTTCCGCTATGCAACTTAGGCGGTGCATGCGTCAAGGGTGTCAGCTTTTTGCAGTTTCTCTTGAGGATGTGGATGAGGGGGAGAGTCAATAAATTGCTCTTGATGGTCACCCTATTCTTCAAGAGTATGAGGATGTGTTTCCTTTGGTTATTCTCAGTATGCCTCTAAAACGAGACATAGATTTTCGCATTGACTTGGTTCCAGGAGCGGAACCTATTTCGAGAGCACCATACTGAATGACTACTCAGGAGTTGAGTGAGTTGAAGTTGCAAGTTGAGGAGTTGTTGGCCAAGGGATTCATTCACCCTAGTGTTTCTCCTTGGGGTGTGCCGATTATCTTCGTTAAGAAGAAGGATGGTTCTCTTCGATTATGCATTGGTTATCGACAGTTGAATAAGGTAACCATCCGGAACCGATACCCATTGCCTCAGATTAATGATCTCTTTGATCAGGTGAAGGGAGCCAAGGTGTTCTCTAAGATAGACCTAAAGTCTAGGTATCATCAGTTGCGCATTCATGATGCTGACATTCATAAGACGACATTTCGTACTCGTTACGGTCACTATGAGTTCACTGTGGTGTCATTTGGGTTGATGAACGCGCCTTCAGTGTTCATGAGTCTTATGAATGGGGTTTTTCGCACCTACCTTGACCACTTTGTTCTTGTGTTCTTGGATGACATATTGATTTATTCTAGATCCAAAGAAGAGCATGAGGGTCACTTGCGTCAGGTATTGCAGTGCTTGAGGGAGAATCAGCTTTTTGCGAATCTGGCAAAGTGTGATTTCTTCCAGTCAGAGGTGGGCTATCTTGGTCATATAGTTTCGGGAGAAGGTGTATCCATGGATCCTTCTAAGATCCAAGCCATTGTTGATTGGCCAGCACCGACAAATGTTTCTAAGGTTTGTAGTTTCATGGGTTTGGCCGGATATTACCATCGCTTTGTTCAGAGCTTTTCTCGGATAGGCCATCCGATTACTTCTCTTCAGAGGAAAGGGAAGAAGTTTGTTTGGACAGAGAAGTGCGAATTGGCTTTTCATACCTTGAAGGAACTCCTTGTTAGTGCTCCGATTTTGGCAGTTCTTGACCCATCCAGAGATTTCATGGTATGCACAGATGCCTCTTTGGAGGGTATAGGTGCGGTGCTTATGTAGGATGGACGTGTGGTTGCCTATAAGTCTCGCAAAATCAAGGATCATGAGTTGAACTATCCTGTTCATGACTTGGAGTTGGCAGCTGTAGTGCATGCATTGGTTCATTGGAGACATTTCCTGTTGGGGCGTCAGTTTGAGTTGCATAGTGATCACCGCAGTTTGCAGTATATTTTCACGCAAGCGAACTTGAATGCTTGACAGCGAAGATGGACAGAATTCCTCTGTGAGTATGATTTTGAGGTTTGCTATATCTAGGGGAAAGAGATTGTGGTGGTAGATGCTTTGAACCATAGGCGGCATGAGGTTGTAGCATTGTCCCTTGGTGTGGACTTGAGTGAGAGAATTCTTGGAGTTCTTCCTCAGGACACTTGGTATCAGGATGTTAGAGTCATGGTAGAGTCTGGGAGACCATTGGAGGGTAGATTTTCTGGATATACTCTTGAGTCAGATGGCCTTCTTAGACATCTTGGACGGATCTATGTACCTCCTTTGGAGGGCCTTCGCATTTTGATCATGACTAAGGCCCATCATGCACCTTACTCAGCACACCGTGGTGGCAAGAAGATGCACGCAGATCTTAGACAAATATATCATTGGGCTAGTATGAAACGAGACATTGCTGATTTTGAGTCCAAGTGTTTGAAATGTCAGTGGGTGAAGGCGGAGCATCAGCACCCTGCAGGGCTTTTACAGCTGAATTTGATACCGGATTGGAAATGGGATATCATTTCCATGGATTTCATAGTAGGGTTGCCTGTTTCTTCACGGCATCATGATGCCATCATAGTCATTGTGGATAGATTGACCAAAGTTTCTCATTTTGTTCCTATTCGATCTTCTTATACTCCAGCAGTGGTGGCTTGAGTCTTCTTGGAAGATGTGGTGAGGTTGCATGGGATCCCAAGGTGGATCATTTCTAATAGAGACCCTGTCTTTACATCGGCCTTGTGGACCTCACTTCAGCATGCTTTGGGTACCCAATTGAACTTCAGTTTGGCTTATCACCTAGAGACCGATGGCCAGACTGAGCACGTGAATTAGGTTTTGGAGGACATGCTTCACATGTATGTTATGGATCAGTAGTCATGCTAGGAGGAATATCTTTGCCTTGTGGAGTTTGCTTATAATAATGGATATCACAGCTCTATAGGCATGTCACCCTTCTAGGCATTATATGGTCATCCTTGTCGTACTCCTTTGAGTTGGGATCGGTTGGAGGATAGGGTGTCTTTAGGCCCAGATTTGCTTCGTGAGATGGAGCAACAGGTTGAGCAGATTCGTGGGCATTTGGTTGCTGCCCAGGATAGGTAGAAGAAGTATGTTGATGCTCATAGAGTCAATCGCTAGTTTGCGGTTGGCAACTAGGTGTTCTTGAGAGTGCATCCGCGGATGAGTTTGATCCATTATGGAAAGGGTTCTAAGTTGGCATCTTGTTTTGTAGGCCCTTTTGAGATCCTTGAGAGGATAGGACCGGTTGTGTACCGTCTTGCCTTGCCGCCAAGTCTATCCCGCATCCATGATTTTTTTCATGTTTCTGTTCTTCGTCCTTATCATTGTGATGTGACCCATGTTCTTGATTGGAATGCTTTGCAGGTTGAGGACGGGCAGCTTTCCATGGAGCCTGTGCACATCCTTCAGCATCGAGATTTGACCCTCAGGGGTCACACCATCGAGCAGGTAAGGGTCCTATGGGACCCCAGTGATGAGTCCTCTGCGACTTGGGAAAATGTAGCAAAGATGAGAGAGCTTTATTCTTATATGTTTTAGGCTTCCAGGAGTAAGCCTAGGCTTGGGGGGGAGGATGTAGTGCCCCTCCTCGATCAGCCTCTTTTGTATATTTTGAGTTACTTCAGTGACTGTTCTGTGGAACATTATTGTATTTTGATTCAGATATTATGCAATGTTAATTCATGTTTTATCTAGATTTATGGTGTATGATTTTATGCAGTATTTCAGTGCTTATAATTAATGTTATTTTATGGATCATTATCATGGACTGACACTTTTCCCTTCTATTGTGATGCGTCATTTATATGTTGCATGTTTGTAAGTGTATTGGGATGCGAATGGATGATTTTCCTTCACTCACTCTAGTGAGATAGGGAACATCACGATTATCCTTCATCGGTGTGTTTACAGTGTCTGTATATATATATTGGTCTATATACACATGTGGTTCTTTGGTGTAGGACATTGTAGGTACTAGTACTGGGAAGGTACGGGGTATTGACTCCACCTGGTTCTGCAGGTTTGAGCATGCCTTATATATCCGATAGGAGTGGAGGAGATAGTTGTTGTACCCTAGCTTGACCGTAGTTATGCTTGTGTGAGTGTTGTCAGTCAGTTGTGTTTCCCCGTCTGGCTGTTATGCATGTCATGGTGCCTTGGTTTGGTCATTTGAGAGTTGTCATTTGATCTGTCTTGGTTTTGCATGTTTCCGTAATTTAAATGGATGATGCTATCTTATGTTGGTGTAATCATTTAATGAATATGCTTTGTGATTATTGTTTATTTAAATTAATGATTGCTAGATTAAATGGTTAAAATGGCTTAATTTATTGTGTAAAGTTGCATTGATATTTTTGTGAAATAAATAAATTGCCTAGCCGTTTAAAAAGGTAAAATGCTTATGTTGGAAGAAAGTAATTTGGAAAAAGAAATTAATAAAATCTTTCCTTTTTGCTTTCTTTTGACTTTTTCTTTTTCATTTTAATTGTTGGAAAGAATTATTATTTTATTTTGGAAAAGAAATAAATCTGATTGCCTTTTAGTTTTAAAATATTTAAATTTGATTGGATGAAAAACTTTAACCTAAAAGCTGGGGTTAAAAGATATTTTGGGCATCCATTCAAAAAAAAGGAATTCACGCTAGTAGAAGAAGAGGATTTTTGGAGATAAAATTTTGGAAAAACTTTCTAGAGGAGCTGGAAATTCGTCCTGGTTGCAAGACTGGATTCGCTTCATTCCCTTTGCTTGCTAATTGCTTCAAGGTTGGAGGTTCCCTTCTTGTTTTGAATTTGTTTTGTAATTTTCAGTTTGCTTCCTGTGCATGGAAATTTATTCAATCTTTATGTAGATGTTTGTGGAATGATGGAAATGGAAGAATTAGTGTTTATTACTGCTGGTTTTGTGGAATCTATATCATGTGGTTGCTTTTAGGAAGGAAATGGTTCATTTCCCTATCGGCTATGTGTTTTGTTCTTGGAAATCAATTTCTTGGTTTACCTCTTCTTTTTGGAAAAGAATGATTTAAATTGGTTTTGCTGAGTGCATCCTAGTATCCTTTTGCCAAGATTTGATTAGCTAATGCTTCCAGTATGTTTATTTCACCAATTACCTTGTTGGTAAATATTCCTTGAAATTTTGGATTTGGCTCTGTATGTGTGTGCCCGTGAAATAATTCTGGAAATGAATCGTTCCTTATGTCAAACAATTTGGTGGTTTTGTGGTTTCTGAATGCTTGTAGGCAGTGTTTTTGTCTCTGATTGTGGACCTTACCGCTCCCGTGATGGGCTCACCCCATCACGTGAGTCGGTAGTGTCTGCTACTGTAGGTAGCAGAACTACCGGTCGGTAGCACCGCTACCAGTCGGTAGGACTACTACCGGTTGGTAGCGGCTGCTACCGACGATGGTGGCACTAACAGTTGGCAGCACCGCTTTTGGTTGGGAGCAGTGCTACCCATTGGTAGCAACTGCTACCAGTGGTGGCGGTACTACCGGTCGGTAGCACCGCTTCCGGTTGGGAGCAATGCTACCGGTTGGTAGTGATAGCCCCGGCTAGTGTCTCTTGCCCGACAGCAGCACACCCACGGCTTTGTTTGGAGCCCCTACCGGTCTCCAAAACCGGTTTATGTTAAGAACTTAAATTTTATAAATGGGATGTTTAAAGTGGTTTTGTGTGATGTAATGTGATTTTCATGTGATTTTATTATGTGGTAAATAATTTTAATCAATGGAAATCAAGGCATGAATTAGAGATTCAAATAGGTAGATTTGGATATATTCGGAAAATGATTTAAATGCCTGTTTGGAATTCTTGTTATAACCGGTTGAATGTTTAAATGTGGCTTTCATTCCTGATGGAATATTGATTTGAGAATTGAATAATGTGACCGTTGCAAGAGTGTTATATTTAATTTTTAATCAATGATGTTGCAAGTGCTTATGATGTTGATTTTCTCAAAGATTGTTTGAGTGTGGATTTGATGTATTTAGTTGTCCTTGCAAGTGTGTTTTCGGTGATATTTTGGTTTGTGGTTCAGTCATCCTGTGGTGGTGTAATTGGTACCTTTGACCAAGTGATATATGGTGGCTCCGTTGTCTTAACCATGTAGTGTCTTTGCCTTATGGTTGGTCAAGAGTCAATATGTCCTTGTTTGACCACTTGTTTCTGCTTGTGGTGTTATGGCTATCTGCTTCACCATAGGGTCCTCAAGGAGTGACCATGCTTCTATAGTGTCCTTTGAGAGAGTGGCTTTCGCTTGGGGGTTGCACCCAAAGTGGTAGGCATTACGACCCAGCGAAAGTCAGATAATAACTGGTAATCTAATGAAATGATTAGGTGGGTAGTATCATAACATTAATAAAGATAATTGTACCCCGTGCATAGGTGAGTGCTAGTACAAGGCTCACAATGTTTTGAGAAGGCCTGGAATGGCAAACCAACCACCTTGTCTTCACGAAAGGTTGGTAGGGTCTGCATGAGACTTAGTTGCAGCCAGAGTTCGAGAGAGGTTACCAGGACAGAGACACGGAACCTAGGAGGGCCTACCAGGGTAACCATCTTAAGCTATGACATGACATTCTCTCATTTGGTTCACTCGTGCTTTGTGATGTCAATTCACTTGTGTTTGTGAGGGTGAGTCATCTGGATTCTTGTGGAGTCTTATTGTGCTATCATGGAGTCATGTTGTTTTGTCGACCATGTCATGCTTATGCTTGTTTGAGGGTCCTTAGCTATCTCCTAGCATGGTGGGGTGATTCCATTTGGGCATTACATGGTCGGGTGGTAGTGCCACTTCCCATCGGATGTTTGGATTTGTGCCTTCATGCGAGGGTTGGCTTCACAGGTGTTCCTATGGTTTGTGACTCATGCTTCATCTCATGTTTTGGAGATTATTGGTATTTGTAGACCTATGTGGTCATTGTATCATTGTAATATTGATCTTATGTAACCTTGTAATGGGATGAGATCTATCCTTTATGTTTATTAAGAAGCTATGTATTGAATGAGCAATGTAATCCTATGTTTGGATGTTTTTATCAAGTTTCCTTGATGAAGTTAGTAAATGCTTATTGAAATGGAAATTATATTGTATCCTTTCTATCTTTCTATGATGAATCTTTATTGCTTATGGCTTCTTGTGATCATTGAGTTAATGATGCATATGTGGATTTATGATGTTGTGAAAATTATTCTTGAAGTTAATTCTTCATTGGTAACCCTTAAGGTATTTTGTTGTGAGTCTTCCGCTTGTGTTATTGTGCATGTTGTGTAAATGCACTTATGATGTTTATACTTTTTTTGAAAAAATTATTTCACCCTTGTTGTGGGTTTTTCCTTCGGGGTTCCTGGCGGGTCATTACATTTGGTATCAGAGCCCATGTTTCAACACTGGGTACTCTGGGTTTGTAGTGAGCCCATTTGCCTTGACCTTTTTGTGTAGGTCTTGTGGTGTGACTTCCTTGTGTCTTTCTCTGCCTTCGACCTAAACTTTTTTCTCTTGTGCAGTGCTAGGTCATGGCTAGGAAAGCCAAGGGAGGTGGTTGTGTTGGTGGCCGCACCAGAGGCAGAGGAGGAGGAAGGGGTCAAGGTTCCGACCGCCATAGTCCTTCACCTCCACCCACTCATGCAAATGTGGATAGAGAGTAGTCGGTTCATCAGGAGGAACCACCTTCAATAGAGCAGGTTCCCAAAATGGAGGAGCTGCATCAGATGTTTTAGGAGGTGCTAGCTAGACTAGGCCCCAGACCCGAGATGGATCAGCCCATCCATGGCCGAGTAGAGGAACCACTTCAGCAGTTTCCAGAGAGAGAGAGAGATCTCCTAGAAGGAGAGAGGTCCTAGTGGACCCAGATCCAGCTATCTTAGGGCACATGAGGGACTTGATGAGGTCCAATCCTCCCTTCTTTGATGGAAAAGGTACCGGTCTCAAGGCGGAGACCTGGCTTATCAGCTTAGATCGTTGTTTTGCTATGTATCCTTATAGTAGCAACACCAAGGTGAGATGCACAATCATGCATTTTGAGAGATTTGCATCTATCTAGTGGAAATTAGAGGAGGAGAGGATCGGTGTGAGCATTACACCGCATCTTGGGAGATCTTTTTGGAGAGGTTCAAGGCACGATTCCTCTCACCCCAGTGGAGGTAGTCGCGAGCAGACAAGTTCTATGCTCTGCGCCAGTTTGGGTTGTCAGTGGATCAGTTTGAGCACAAGTTCTATGAGCTCAAACAGTATGTCAGGATCAGTAATGATGAGGCAAGGAGGGCAATGGAGAAAATGTATTTTGATTGTTCTTGTAGCAAGGAGGGCAATGGAGAAAATGTGATTTTTATTGCATCTCATGGTAGAACATTCAAATACTACTTTTTTCTTAATTTTGATTGTACTAACAACATAGTAGAGGATGAAGCTATGTTGTTAGGTTTGAAATCATCTATCAAATATAAGATTAAATTGTTAACTATGTATGGTGATTCAAATTTGATTGTTTCACACGTTAAACTAAAATACTCATCAAAAAATAATAGGCTCAAACAATACAACTTTGCAATATGGGATACCATAGAACTCTTTGATGCATTTTCAATTGATTGAATAGATAGACAATAAAATTTGATGGTAGATTTTCTTGCAAATATTTCCTTAAAAAGGAATAATGTCACATTGGCTAAAATTTTAGAAGTTAAAGTAAAAATGAGACCTTCTATTCCGAATGTGACATCAAAAATTGTACACCTTTATTAATGTGTCCAATTTCACAATCTCCAATTGTACACATGGTTGTTATCCAAATAACAACCAAATTCCACTTTATTTTGCATAGCAGTTGTATGTTGAGGTTTGTTTGGGACACAAGGTTAGCTACACTAATTTGCCACCATATTTAGGTCAAGGTCATGGTTGGATTGCCGACAGGGATGCTTGTCATCGAGCAAGTCAATAGACTCTAGAATATAGGGCATTTGTTGGTCAGAGGGCACCAGCTATTACCCCTTTGATAGGTCTCATGATAGATCGGGTTGTTCTTACTACCCACCTTCAAGGAGCCATTGATAGAGTTGGTGACATTACAATGTGACCGCTTTGATATCCCATGATCAAGTGGGCTAGTGTTTGATCAGTCATCGATTTTCTAGAACTTCATTTGCAACACACCCTGATAGAAACTTAGATGATCCTTATGGTGTAGTGGGCATCCCTTTGCCCACTAACCTAGAGGGTATTACAAGAGACATGGATCTAGTTACTTTGATTAGTTTGGCTAAGGATCTTTTGGATTCATATGCATTCATTACATCAAAGAAACGTATCCCTAAAGTGGAGGCCA